>NW_020693605.1:1257-4751 GCF_002925995.2 Terrapene triunguis
GTTAAGTCGGCGGAGTGAGTCCACAGTATCATGGCTAGCATCGACTCTCGGAGCGGTGCACTGTGGGTAGCTATCCCACATTTCCCGCAGTCTCCACTGACCATTGGAATTCTGGGTTAATCTCCCAGTGCATGATGGGGCAAAACATTCTCACGGGTGTTTTTGGGTGCATGTCGTCAGTCACCCCTCCCTCCATGTAAGCTACGGCAGACAATCGTTTCGCGCCTTTTTTCAGCAGCAGATGGTGCAGTAGGGCTGCAAGCCTCTACTGTAGAACACAGTACAATATGACTGTTAGCCATCATCTATCGTACATCACCGCTTCTGCTGCACCTCTGCTGTCCTGCTCTGCTGCAGAAGATGGTGCAATATGACTGAAAGCCATCATCCTGGAAGCACGGTGTAACGATGCTGGTTCTGGCGGGACCCAACTGAGAGTGTCAATTCAGGACAAATTGCTTAAAGCAGGGCAGTTACAGCCCTAGGCTGGAGTTTTTCCATCTCTAAAGCAAACCAAACCAGCCAAACAGAGAAGACTTTGGTCTCACCCCACTGGCTAACCACAAGTCACACCAGCAATTCCCTTAGACACTCCAGTTTCCCAGTATCACCACCAGTGCCACTCGTTATGGGGACAAATGGTTATGAAAACCAATACCCCAGTAAAAGAAAAAAAATTCTCTCGATCCCAAAGGACCAAGCCCCAGACCCAGGTCAATATACAAATCAGATCTTACCCACAAATCACGCTGTTGCCAATCCTTTAGAATCTAAAATCTAGAGGTTTATTCATAAAAGGAAAAAATATAGATGAGAGCTAGAATTGGTTAAATGGAATCAATTACATACAGTAATGGCAAAGTTCTTAGCTCAGGCTTGTAGCAGTGATGGAATAAACTGCAGGTTCAAATCTAGTCTCTGGAACATCCTCAGCTGGTGGGTCATCAGTCCTTTGTTCAGAACTTCAGTTTGTAGCAAAGTTCCTCCAGAGGTAAGAAGCAGGAATGAAGACCCGATGGAGATGAGGCATCAGCCTTTTATAGTCTTTTCCAGGTGTAAGAACACCTTTTTGTTCTTACTGTGGAAAATTACAGCAAAATGGAGTCTGGAGTCACATGGGCGAGTCTCTGCATGCCTTGCTGAGTCACAAGGTGTATCGGCCTTCTCTCCATGGGTCAATTGTCTAGCTGATGGTCCTTAATGGGCCATCAAGCAGGATAGGCAGAGCTAACACCAACTTGTCTGGAATGTCACCGGGAAGCATAGCACAAGTGTGAAATACAGACAGTATCGAGCCAATATTCATATATTTAAATACAAAAATGATACATGCATACAGATAGCATAATCATAACCAGCAAACCATAACCTGGTCTTAGACACCTTATTTGACCCCCTTTATACAAGATTCAGTGCCACTACAGGACCTTGGTTGCAACAATGTTCTACACGGTCCCAGCTTATGTCAATAACGTCACACACGGCATGTGGCAATTTGGACATCATGGTGGCATTGGGCCAGGTTCATGTCGTGGAACACCGATTCTGGGCCCGGGAAACAAGCACAGACTGGTAGGACATAGTGTTGCAGGTGTGGGATGATTCCCAGTGGCTGAGAAACTTTCGCATGCGTAAGGCCACTTTCATGGAACTTTGTGACTTGCTTTCCCCTGCCCTGAAGCACAAAGATACCAAAATGAGAGCAGCCCTCACAGTTGAGAAGCGAGTGGCAATTAGCCCTCTGGAAGCTTGCAACGCCAGACAGCTACCGGTCAGTCGGCAATCAATTTGGAGTGGGTAAATCTACTGTGGAGGCTGCTGTGATGCAAGTAGCCAACACAATCATTGACCAGCTGCTATCAAGGGTAGTGACTCTGGGAAATGTGCAGGCCATTGTGGATGGCTTTGCTGCGATGGGATTCCCTAATTGTGGTGGGGCTATAGACAGAACGCATATCCCTACCTTGGCACCAGAACACCAGGGCAGCCAGTACGTAAACCGCAAGGGGTACCTCTCGATGGTGCTGCAAGCACTGGTGGATCACAAGGGACGTTTCACCAACATCAATGTGGGATGTCCGGGAAAGTTGCATGACGCTTGCGTCTTCAGGAACTCTGGTCTGTTTGAACAGCTGCAGGAAGAGACTTACTTCCCAGACCAGAAGATTACTGTTGGGGATGTTGAAATGCCTATAGTTATCCTCGGGGACCCAGCCTACCCCTTAATGCCATGGCTCATGAAGCTCTACACAGGCAGCCTGGACAGTAGTGAGGAGCTGTTCAACTACAGGCTGAGCAAGTGCAGAATGGTGGTGGAATGTGCATTTGGACGTTTAAAAGCGCGCTGGCACAGCTTACTGACTGGGTTAGACCTCAGCGAAACCAATATTCCCATGCTGTGTGCTCCACAATATCTGTGAGAGTAAGGGGGAGACGTTTATGGCGGGGTGGGAGGTTGAGGCAAATCGCCTGGCGTCCTATTTCGCGCAGCCAGACACCAGTGTGATTAGAAGAGCATAGCAGGGCGCGCTGCGCATCAGAGAAGCTTCGAAAACCAGTTTCATGACTGGTCAGGCTACGGTGTGACAGTTGTGTTTGTTTCTCCTTGATGTTACCTGCCCCCTTTGTTGACTCTGATTCCATGTAAGCCAACCGCCATCCCCCATTCGATCACAGCTTGCAGAGCAAATAAAGTCACTATTGTTTCAAAACCATTCTTTATTAGTTGATTTAAAACACAGGGAGATAAATCACAAGGTAGCCCGGGGGGGGTTGAAGGGAAGGAACAGTTGGGGTTAGGGGAGGAGGGAAGGACAAGGCCACAATACAAATCAAAATTTCGGATATTCCAGCCTTCTGCTGCTTGAGCAGTCCTCTGGGGTGGAGTGTGTGGGTCCCCGGAGGACCCCCCTCCTCCCCCGCCCCGTGTTCTTGTGCGTCTGGGTGAGGAGGCCATGCGACTTGGGGAGGAGAACTGCAGCGGCGGTCTGTGCCCTTGCTGCCTTCCCTGCATAAGATCCATCAGACAGCAGAGCATGTTATTTTGCTCCCCCATGAGCTTGAGCGTGGCATCCTGCCTGCTCTCATCGCGCTCCTGCCACCTCTCATTGTGTTCATTTAACGCTTTCTGGGACTCTGCCATTGTTTGCCTCCACGCATTTAGCTGTGCCCTATCAGTGTGGGAGGACTGCATAAGCTCTGTGAACATGATGTCCTGAGTGCGTTTTTTCCGCCATCTAATCTGGGCCAGCCTCTGGGACGGAGTTGATAGGGGGCATGTTGGAACATTTGCACCTGCGGGAGGAGAAAAAGGGAGGGTAGAATTTTAAAAGATACATTTTAGAGAACAAAGGGGAGAGTCTTTCTCAGTGAAACAAGCAATTCATAGTACACAGCACATGTTCTTTCTGTACAAGGCCTTTTATACTGAGTGCCTGCCAGTTTGGTGTTGTTGACGTCACCAGGCATCACCATCACGCCAGGTGACTCAGGAG
>NW_020693606.1:0-1497 GCF_002925995.2 Terrapene triunguis
AAAAAAAAAGTATGTGATCATGTAATCATAACGCATACACATAAGAAAACCAAATTAAGATTGCACAGGCCATGTCATAGAAAGAGGAAAAACAGCAAGATTTGGTGACATGTGACACTGGAAGGGCACACCTAGATTTATGTAACATAGGGATAGAGACTTCAGTATCATGCACATGGATGGAGGAGATCCCCAGGAATATAACATAGAACAAGAAAAGAAGGGGACAAAGGAAACAATCCTGAGGGATACTGCCAGAGAGCAGTAATTGCGAGGGAGATGCTGAAGGAGTGGTCAGAGAAACATGAAGGAACAAGACCACAGAAGCCAAAAGAGAAGGGTATGATTAACAATATGAAAGGCAGCCAAACAGTTAAGGCAGTTGAGGTGAGTACTTAGCCAGGAAGAGGTTGTTGGAGATGGTGGAAAGAGATTTCATTATGTGAAAGAGTGAACAGAACATAAGCAAAACTGAAGGTGATCCAGGAAAAAGGCAGAGCAACAGAGGTCAAAGTTACAGAAATAGGCTACCAGAGTTTTGAATGGGTCCCTGTTTTATATGTTCTTAGTTTTTTTTATTTATAACAAATAATATTTGTTGGAAATGAAAGGAGAAGCAGTAATATTTCAAGAAATAGAATTCTACAGTTCCTCTGAGCTATACTGTTAAGAGCCCAAATATACAGGAAGGTGGTAGTTCTCCGGCTCCTATGTGTAGGGGCAGCCAGGGGGCTCCACACACTGCCCCTACCCCTGCCCCAAGTGCTGTCCCCACAGCTCCCATTGGCTGGAAACCATGGCCAATGGGAACTGCAGGGGCGGCGCCTGCGGATGGGGCAGCATGCAGCAGAGCCTCCGGGGGGGGGGGGGGAGACATGCTGCTGCTTCCGGGAGCCGCTTGAGGTAAATGCCACCCAGAACCTGCACCCCTGAGCCACCCCCCCCCACGCCCCAATCCCCTGCCCCAGCCCTGATCCCCGTCTGAACCCCTCTGTCCTAGCCCAGAGCACCCTCCTGCACTCCAAACCCCTCAACCCCAGCCCCACTCCAGAGTCCACACCCCCAGATGGAGCCCTCACCCCTCCCCCCGCACCTCACCCCAGACCAGAGCCCTCTCCCGCACCCTGAACTCCTCATTTTTGGCCCCACCAGAGAGCCTGCACCCCCAGCCAGAGCCCTCACCCCAACCCCAATTTCATGAGCATTCACAGCCCGCCATACCCAGATGTGGCCCTCGGGCCAAAAAGTTTGCCCACTCCTGGTTTAACCTCTTCACTGTTCAGCTGAGTGCAGAGCACATAAAATAAATAATATAATAAGCAAGTAATATTCTCGCCCTGTTCCTACTACAATAATCACACAATTGCTATAGGTCAAGCCTTCCTGGAGTTTGCCTTTGTCGTTAAACAAGAAACATAAAACTCATCCTAAACTTTTTCCTGAGATTGGTTATATTTCTCTCTGCAAGAACTCTCTGGTCCTACCCCTAGTTCAGGG
>NW_020693607.1:0-2067 GCF_002925995.2 Terrapene triunguis
CCCCCCAACAGCTAAACTGAGTTAATTTGCTTTTTTAATGGGGAGACTGTAATCAGTGTGCTGGGGGAGGGGCTAGGGCAGCCTGAGGGGGTCCCCCAAACTGGGACCCCCCAATACCGATTCCCTGCAATCTGCTCTCACCCCTTTGCTTTCATCTCCCCTGCGTGTGTAAGTACTTGTGGGGCCGGGGGCTGTAGTGTTATTTCCGGGCGGGGGTGGGGGGGTTGATTTTTTTAGGGCTATTGCTTAAAATCTGGGTATTGTTGTTCTGTGGGGGGGGGCTGGCCCTTTAAATGGGGGGGGGAGCATGGGCCAGCCCCCCAGCTTAAACGGGATTAAAATGATACTTTAAAACTCTGGACCCGAGTGCTGCCGTTTGAATAACCTCCCCCCTGCCATGGTGCTGGGGGTCGGGATTGAGGGGCACAAGCAGGGCTGTGGGGCAGCCTTGTGCTCTGTCATTGCCCCTAAACCCCACTCCCCTCCCAGAGCAGGGGAGAGAACCCAGGAGTCCTGGCTCCCAGCCCCCCCACCCCTAACCCCGCACTCCCATCCCAGAGCTGGGGAGAGAACCCAGGTATCCTGGCTCCCAGCCCCCACCCTTGCTATCTGGGGCCCTGCCCTGTGTCCCAGCCATGGGGAGGTTGCGGGGGTGTGGGTCCCACTGCTCCTGTTCTCAGCCGCGAGTCTGGAGGGAGGTCCTGTGATTGGGGGGGGGGGCGTGATTTTTCTTCAGTCCCCTTGGGATTTTGCCTCGAAGAATCTCAGGATCTCACTCAACCCCAAGCTGTGACTTTTCGGCCCCTGACTGACACTTTCTGAAGGGGGGGTGACAGGGGGCCCCCCGGGACGGACCCCACAGACCAGGTCTCTGCCCCCACTCAGGTTAAAAGAATTAATCGGGGAGTTTATTGAAGTATCAAAGGCGGTTAAAAGGCGACAGATATTTACATATATATTAACGTTCAGGCTGCGGTGGGGGCGGGGGAACAGTCTCGGGGTGGGGGGGCTGGCCCCCCCCACAGAGCCCTCTCCCCGCACCCCGGTTATATATTAATAATTATATCTCCCATTCGTTTCCCCTCTCCCCTCCCGCGACACACACGCTAGAAACTAACCTCGAGCCAGAGACGGGGCTGGGACCCCCCGGGGGGTTCTTCTGGACAGAGGGGGGACTGGGGGGCAGTCAGGGACGTGGGGGCTCAGAGGGGATCGGGGAGGAGATGCCCACACTGGAGACGCAGCCCCTGTGGGGTGGTGCATGGGGGGTCGGTTATACAGGGACCCCTCGCCCGACGCAGGACACGGCCCCTCTGGGGTGGGGCGGGTTATGGGGGGAACCCTCCTCCGGCGCAGGACACGGCCCCTCTGGGGTGGGGGGGCGGGTTATGGGGGGACCCCTGGCCTGGCGCTGGGAGGGGGATGGGGGGCCGTGACGGGGAAGCTCTTTCCCAGTGTAACTGGGGGAATTTCAGTGCCCGGGGTGGAGGTGTGGGGCGTGGCACTGACTGGGGGAGCCAGCGAGCCCCACCCCCACCCCGGCAGCACCCCCAGCACTGGGGGCAGCCGAGGGGCTGGTGCATTGGGGGCAGGAGGGTGAAATCGGATTTGCCCCATTCACCCCCTCTGGCCCCATGGGTGCCCCATGGCAGGGGAGTTCCTGGGGGGGGAAGATGCTGCCCCTCCAGCCCCCCGGCCCCGTCTCAGGCTCTTGTGCTTGGTGAGGACGTCACATGACGAGGACGGACAGACACTGATGGACAGAGAGACACCCCCCGCCCCCCACCCCAACAATCATGGCTTTAAAGAGAGTCCAACCTGCTTTTAAGGCCCACAGCAGGAATATGGGAGCCCTGGATGGAACCCAGGAGTCCTGGCTCCAGCCACCCCCCTCCACCCCAGTAACCCCCCACCGCCCTCCTGGAGCCGGGATAGAACCCAGGAGTCCTGGCTCCCAGCCACCCCCCTCCACCCTGGTAACCCCCCACCGCCCTCCTGGAGCCGGGATAGAACCCAGGGGTCCGGGCCCCACAGGGGGGCGGGGCTCCAGCCCCCATCCAGTCACAG
>NW_020693608.1:0-2809 GCF_002925995.2 Terrapene triunguis
TGCGTCCCAGCCCGGGGCCCTAGCAGCGGCTATCACCGCTGCTGGTCAGTGGGGTATCCTGCCCGAAACACACTGACATCGGCTCACATGCATCTGCAGCCTGACCGGGGTCGGCTACCCCCGGGCTACTTCCGTGTTTCCCCTCGGGGCCTATCTCGTTGGTGACGCCGGGCTCGGGCCAGTCCAGCAACATCGGTTCTTCTGGTCCGGGACTTGGGGGCAGGTCTGGCAACTCCTCGGGGAAATCCAGCCACTGAGTCTCCGGCGGCTCCTCCGGGTAACAGCAGGGGCGGAGGGGCTCTGGGGGCTCCTCGCCTTCGTAGGTGGCGCGGGGTAGGTCCGACGGCTCCTCCCAATGACGGGAGCGGACGGGCTCCGGCGGCTCCTCCTCGTAGCGGGCTCGGGGTAGCTCCGGCCAGTTAGGGCAACGGCCTCGGAGGTCTCCCGGCCGGGAGCTCCCGGACGCACGTCTGCTCCCTGCGGTGGCTGGGGCCTCACTGAGCTCTGGCGGCCAGCTTTTATACTTCCTGTACTAGTCATGAAAACTATTTATCGTCCAAAGGTTATCTTGATCTGAAGTGATATAACTGCAGTGTAGAAGGTTCGTGCCGGGGCTCGACCCTCCTGGGCAGGAGGGGAGCCACACCGACTCACTACTGGTGGAACAAACAACCAGTTAGTTCAGGGGCTCAGGCCCTCTGGTGCAGGGGCTGAGCAACCGTATAGAGTTAGGGAGCTCGGGCCCTTTGGTGCAGGGGCTGAGCAACAATACACCACAGTTCAGGAGCTCTGGCCCTTTGGTGCAGGGGCTGAGCACCAGTACAACAGTGAGTTTCGTAGGCCCAGGCCCTGGATCAGGGCGGGGCACAAATAGTCACAACTCAGGCCCCTTTGGTGCAGGGGCTGAGCAACAATCAGTTTGATAGGTCAGGCCCTCTGGTGCAACAATCAGTTTGGTAGCTCCGGCCAGTTAGGGCAACAGCCTCGGGCCTCAGAGGTCTCCCGGCCGGACGTCTGCTCCCTGCGGTGGCTGGGGCCTCACTGAGCTCTGGCGGCCAGCTTTTATACTTCCCGTACCGCCCCTTGACTTCCGGGGGGCGGGAACAGGCGTCGGTGACTCCGCCCACTTAGGTGTCTGTCAGGGCTCTCCCTCTGCTGGGCAGGAGGGGAGCCACACTGAGTCACTACATGCAGGCTAGTAACATAAGGGTCCTACCGTCAATCCAACCTTAACCACGCCCCTTGACCCCATAAGCCCCGCCCCTTGACCCCTCAAACCCCGCCCACCTGTCACAGGAAGTCCCGCCCCAGAGGGTATTACTTCCGGGGTCAAGGCGGCCACATGACTAGAAGCAAGGTGCCTTATGTGACCCCTCTAAGAACTCCTCCCACCGTCCTCTACCAATCAGGAGGGGTTTCATCTGCTGGGGACCACCCCGAGAGGAGATTTGACCAATCAGGGCAAGTTCTGGGACGGTGTGAGCCATCTGGAAGTGGCTTTAAGAACTCCTCCCACTTCCCTCTACCAATCAGGATGGGTTTTGCCCTGATAGGACCTCCCAGAGAGGAGATTTGACCAATTAGGGTGAGTCCTGGGGCGGGGTGACCTGTTCGGAAGTGGGTTGTGTTACCCCTCTAAGAACTCCTCCCAACACCCTCTGCCAGTCAACGTGCAGCACCATTACCCCAGAAGTCCCAGCTCCAGGCAGAAGAGGCCATCTCTTACCAAGGACACATGTTTTAGAGATTGTGGAAAGGCTGCTGAGAGGAAACGTGGACTCCTTTACCACCCCCATGAGAACTTCGGACTTTGTTTTAGACCCGAGCACCTTTGGACGTGTGTGGAGAAAGCGCTACATCAGTGACAGTTCCAAGGAGGACCCTTTGACTCAACCGTTGATGGATACGTTGGAATCCGACCCCAAAACCTTTGTGACGCACCCTGATGAGTGTGACGGCCTCTCATTGTTCAACCCCCTAGAGGTGGAAGGTGATCATGGCTTGGAGGAGTCACCGGCGGACAAGGTGAATGGAAAAGACGTTGCTCAGGTAAATGAATGATTAAGAAGCGATGGTCGAGGCAAGGCCGGCTCTAACTTTTTTGCCACCCCAGGCAAAAAAGAAGAGCGCCGCCCCGCCGTACCCCCCCCGTGAGCGACGCACAGCTGAACCCGCCCCCACCAGCGCCGCCGAAATCCCCGCCCCCCCAGCACCACGCCGCCTGAAGCCCCACCCCCCGAGCAAGCCCCCGCCCCCCCAGCGCCGCACCGCCTGAAGCCCCGCCCCCTCCAAGCGCTGCGCCGCGCCCCCCCTCCGAGCGACGCGACGCGCCAAGCCCCCGCCCCTCCGAGTGCCATGCTGCCCAAAGCTCCACCCCCGGAGCGCCGCGCAAACCCCCGCTCCCCCAGCGCCACGCCGCCCGAAGCCCCGCCCCCTCCGCCCCTGCCCCCCCTCCGAGCACCGCGCCAAGCCCCCGCCCCCACTCCGAGCGCTGTGCTGCCCGAAGCCCCACCCCCCGTGCGCCGCGCAAGCCCCCGCCCCCTCGGCACCGCGCCACCCGAAGTCCCGCCCCCTCCAAGCGCTGCGCCGCCCGAAGCCCCCGCCCCCCTCCGAGCGATGCGCCTCCGCCCCCTCCGAGCGACACGCCGTGCCAAGACCCTGCTCCCCCTCCGAGCGCCGCGCCAAGCCCCCCGAGCGCCCCGCCGCCGAACCAAAGTAAATAAATAAATAAAAATCCTAGCGCTGCCTCACTCTAAGGTGCTGCCCCAAGCACGTGCTTGGTCGGCTGGTGCCTGGAGCCGGCCCTGGG
>NW_020693609.1:0-2997 GCF_002925995.2 Terrapene triunguis
TACAGCCGGGATGCAACGCAGTGCCGCGTGAAAATCAAGGAGCTGAGACAAGGCTACCAGAAGACCAAAGAGGCAAACGGACGCTCCGGATCCCAGCCCCACACATCCCGTTTCTACGAGGCACTGCATTCCATCCTAGGTGCGGCCGCCACCACTACCCCACCCCTGACCGTGGACTCTGAGGATGGGATATTGTTCGCGGCCGGTTCCTCAGCGGACGGGGAAGAGGAGGAAGGAGATGAGGAGGACGAGGCAGTCGACAGCGCTGATTTGCCCGACAGCCAGGAGCTCTTCATCACCCTCACAGAGATCCCCTACCAACCCTCCCCAGCCGTTATCCCAGACACAGATTCAGGGGAAGGATCAAGCAGTAAGTGTTTTAAATATCTAAACATTTATTTATAACATAACTGGCATATTTCAAATATTAACAATAGGTAAAGTGCTTTAAAACATGTAAACATTTATTTACAACAAAACAGGAAGATTTAAAATATTAACAGTGGGTAAAGTGCTTCAAAACATGTAAACAGGAAAGTCCAACAAAATGGGAATCTGTGCAAAGTGTATCATGATTAGTCTGTCTTTGGGCGCTTCAATATATAGTCTATTTTCAAAAAATTTCACAATGTCCGCTTCATGATTATAATGCCCAAAACGCTGCACTCTTCTGTCCCTCCAAGGGCACCTAACCCAAAAACTGGTCAATGTATCCGGGGATAGAGGCGACATCCTCCGGGGAGAACTCCTCATAGGTCTCCTGCAGGTGTTTTTCAAGCCTCATGAGCAGGTTCCTGGGCAGGGAGAGCTTGTTAGGCCCCCCGTGGTATGAGACGTTTCCCTGCCACAACGCCAGCAGGTACTCGGGGATCATGGCCTTGCAGAGCATTGCAGCAAATGGCCCCGGTTTCTGCAGGCTGTCACGAAGCATCCGCTCCTTCTGGCTCGCAGAGACCTTCAGGAGGGTGATGTCTGGCATGACTCCCTGCTGTGAATTAGGTAGGGGAAAGTTAGTATTGGGACTGCTTGCCCGTCCCTGTACAGAACTGCAACCGCCGGTTTACAGCCACGCGGTTTACAGCCGCGAGGGGGTGGGACAGGGCCAGAGTTCATGCTTGCAGGATTGCTGCCAGCAGAGACTCGCATTGCTTTCTATGCGAAAGGAGGCCAGTGCCACTCTTAAAGTTTTAAGCAGCCACAAGTCTACGGCTTACCATGTTTGCCATCTAGACAAAGTCCGGTGTCCTGCCCTGCTCCTCAGCTCGCCACAGCAAGACCGCAGGCACGGTAGGCGAGGGCCGAAAATTCGACGTTGTCCTCAGTGCGCGTGTGATAGGTGCTCTGCATGGTCTTGTTCACAGAGAAAGACTATGTTCTCTGTTCACAGATACATTGATCTGTCTCAGGAATTCACTCCCTTTTTCCAATTCCCACAGCCACATCTGCCCAGAGGCTAGCGCACATTAGGAGGAGGAAGAAGAGGACATGGGAAGACATGTTTGCTGAACTAATGGCATGCTCCCGAGCACAGGCAGCCCAGCAGACACAGTGGAGGGAGAACTTGTCCCAAATGCACCGGGCAAACATTGAACGGGAGGAGAGGTGGCGACAGGAGGACAGGCAGGCTACTCAAACGCTGCTTGGACTAATGAGGGAGCAAACGGACACGCTCCGCCGCCTTGTGGATGTTCTGCAGGACCGGAGGCAGGAGGAGAGAGCCCCGCTGCAGTCTCTCTCTAACTGCCCTGCCCCGCCACCAAGTCCCACACCCCCCTCACCCAAACTCCAAAGAAGGAGGGGCGGCAAGGGCCGTTAAAACTTTCAGTCAACCCCTGCAGACTGCTCTAGCACTAGAAGGCTGACATTCCCCAAAATTTCATAAGTCCTTTCCTACCCGCCTCACACAAGACCCCGTCCAAGTTTCACCCCCCCGTTCCATGTGCGGTTGTTAATAAAGAATACGTTTCTGTTCATTTCTGTTTCCATCCTCTTCTTTTGGAGGGGAGTCTGTCTGAAGGGGGGGGAAGGGGCTTGGTCATTGGACAGGACAGTCACCTTTAGCAGGGGGCAGGTGCAGCAGCAGGGCACATATACAGTGCAGTGACTAGTTATCCTGGTTAGTCTGGGAGGTGGTTTTCATGTTTTGTGTGGTGGGGGCGGTGGTGTTGCTCTGTGACTTGGTGGCGGGGGAGGGCAGTTACAGATCTTATGCAGCGGTCCTTACCCTGGATCACAGAGCTGCGCAGCAGGGGATCTGTAACCCTCTTCCCCCTGCAAGACAGTCACATAGCCGACACATACACACAGTCCCGGCCAGGAGGGCTGGCAGGCTCCGTTGAAACAACCAGTCCACCACCGCGGAGCCTGTCATTCCTGGAGTTTAGAAGCATCATTTGCATCACAACCCTAAACCCGCCCCCCGCCACAGTCTGCGTCCCAGGTTTAAAACATTCCCGTGAAAACAGTAATAAAGACAACGGTGTCCATTAACAAAACAGAACAGATTTTATTTTTTGGGAAGGGGGTGAAGGGGGTATGTAACTGGAGAGGATAGTCGACGGCAACTGGGTAAAGAAACGGGGGCAAGTTCAGCTTCTGTGTCCACAAACTTAAAAGTCACTGGGTACCCTGCTCAGCCTTGAAACTGGCTTTCAAAGCCTCCCGTATGCACAGCGCGTCCCGCTGGGCTCTTCTAATCTCCCGGCTGTCTGGCTGGGCGTAATCAGCAGCCAGGCTATTTGCCTCAACCTCCCACCCCGACATAAAGGTCTCCCCCTTGCTCTCACAGAGATTGTGGAGCACACAGCAAGCTGCAATAACGATGGGGATATTGGTTTCGCTGAGATCACAGCGAGTCAGTAAGCTTCTCCATCTCCCCTTGAGACGGCCAAAAGCACACTCCACCACCATTCTGCACTTGCTCAGCCGGTAGTTGAAGAGTTCTTTTTCAGTGTCCAGGGCGCCAGTATAGGGCTTCATGAGCCAGGGCATTAGCGG
>NW_020693610.1:0-7770 GCF_002925995.2 Terrapene triunguis
GCGTCTGATGAAGTGGGCATTCACCCACGAAAGCTTATGCTCCAATACTTCTGTTAGTCTTAAAGGTGCCACAGGACACTAAGAGTTTATAGTAATTCATAATTTTAGTGACATAAATTTCAAGGCTCTCTTTTCTGAATAACAATAAATAATAATTTGCATAGATAGGGCCAGATTTTTACCTGCTCAGGACCCAGAATAGGAGCTAGAGTTTCAAAAAGCTTTGCTTCTGTTTAAACACCTAAGTAAGGGCTGGCATTTAAAAAGTACTCAGCACAGGACCCCCCCCCCATTATGACTCTTATGGCAAGATAGTCAAAAGAACGCTGACCCGAATGTGCTGAGCTCTCTTAAAATTCTGGCCCTGACTGTGCACTTTTTTGAAAATCTGGCTCATAGCAAACCATTTCATGTAGTGCTCTACACACTATTAATTAAGCATTCATTTATTAAACTACTGTTTCAGTTCAGACATATGGATTTCTTAAAGAGGGCGGAAATAACATTTGGCATTGTTATTGGGGATAGTCAGTTGAAAAGGTTTTTTTTATTTCATTTTTCCAAGGAATATTTGTTATTTCCAAAGAGAAATACTGTGTAATTCATTTTCCCTTCACTAACTTCACAAATTGTATACATATAAATATACATGAAAACAAAAGTTAAAAAAAAAGCAAAGAGGTGGACTGAGCTAGAGCCCCAAAATGTTATTGGAAAGATTCCTATTGACTTCATTGGGTTTTGGATCAGGCCCACAATGCAGTAGCTAAGCTAGTATTAAATGTTAAGCAGCAAACTCAAAGACACAATTTTAGTATCATTTAGGTTTACAAATCATAATGTATTTTGGAAGGCGTTTTTATGTTAATTGCATAATGAACATACTCTGAAGATGAATTTTGCTGGCTGATTCACTAAGCAGCATTGATGAAAGAACAACAAGAAGTTCCTCCCAGAGAAATAAAAAGTCCTGCTGGAGTTATTGTCAATGAGAAATTTAAAATGGAGAGGGAAACTAGAGAATTAAGAATACCCTAAAAATGGCATCATGGGAAAAGCTATTGGATGGAGAGTTAAATAAAGTATTGAAAATTAGTATATTATTTTTGTTCAAAAGAAATCATATTAACCATATAGTATTAATCTACGCTGTGCACATAAACATAGACTATTATGAACCATTTCATTAGAGGCAACAAAAGGGTGCCTGGAGGCTCTTCAGCATAGATACAATTAGATGAAACTTCATTATTCTTTAACATGCTGTGTTTTCCATTAGGCGGCGATCAAAGAGAAAATACCAAAGGAGATCTGTAGGATGTAAGATTGATTACAGACTGATTCAGCAGTGCAATCACTAGTTGGTGCAATCTCAGCATGAATGGAATCCCCAGAGAGAAGTTTGCTATTTGATAATACTATACTGAGGAGAAAAATCAAACGACTTTTAGAACGTAGATTGGCTTGGGTTGCATTAAACAGGAAAGGATTATATCTCAGAGTGCCATCCATCCTGGCTTCCAAATGTGGTGCTTCTAAAAACATTTCATTTCCAGTTTCAGGTGTACATAAAACCCAAAGCACAGACCTATTCAGTTACTCAAATGAAGCTAGAACAAGACACACATTTCCTCTTCTGTGTTATTATAAAACAAACAGAACCCCAGTCAATGAGCCTTCTATTAGTATAGGATTTAAAATACATTTGTTCTTATATTTCTTAGCCTCTGTTTTTCTTTTTATATGAATACTTCTCCTCCTCAATCCTCCACAAACCACTGGGATTTCGTATTATAGTAGACAAATGTATTAGAGGGTTATTTTATGACTCCAACAGCTTAAGCCATGTTGCAGGGAGAAGAAGAGATATGCCACTAGGCAGTGGTGTTGGAAGGCATTTGGCTAGTGGAGCAAACATCCACTGAAGCTGCACCCATTTACACCAGCTGAGAAATTAGCCTATAATGTTCATCTAGGGCAACAATCAGCATAATGCCATCAGGAATGTCAAAGGGGGCATACTCGTGAATGACACTTGCTACAGTCATTGAACAGGTACAGCAAGTTCCCCCACCCAAAACAATCCTGCAGCCCTTTTCCAGTGTGCAGGAGGTGAGACTATGTCTCCTGTTGTCTTCTGGGGCACTGTGTGCTACAACTAGTGATATCAGCCCCCCCTTGTATTCAGGGAATGCAGTAAGTCATGTTATCGGGAAAGAGGAGTGTTTCCTCAGCACTCCCTCTTTTCCATAGACTACTGGCAATGGGCTAGCCATTCTCTAGTGCATAATTTGAATAAGACACAAACCAGTACTGTTGTTAACTTTCTCTATGTCATTAAAAAGACAAGATGAGTATGGCAATATCTTTTATTGGACCAACGCTTCTTCAGACCTCTGTCATTTGAAAGCTTGCCTCTTTCACCAACACAAGATGGTCCAATAAAAGATATTACCCCGCCCACCTTATCTCCCGGATATCCTGTGACCAGTATAGTTACAACAAGACTGCAAAATTGATGTCATTAAAACATTACTCTGTAAAAATTTGGTTCATAAATAATAAGCTTTTACTAGATTTTTTTTTTTTAATTTTTAATTATTTTTTTAATTAGATAGCATCAGTCATCCCCAAATATCCCAGAGTACTTTGAAAAATTAATGAGGAAGATCCTCTGCTGCATGTGGCTTCTGTTGCATGGAGCATAGTTACTTAGGGACCTAGTTATGGCTCATTAATTTTGTGCCCCTGTTCAGGCCCCAACATAGGTTTGTGCAGACTCCAGATAGCTATGGTAACTCAGGTACCATAGAGGAATGAAGAATGAAGGAGCATAACTCCCCGACTCTAACTGCTAATGCCTACAGGAAGGGAAGCATAGGAGCTACCTCTATCAGCTCTACACCCACTATGGTATTCCTAGCAGGAAGTTTCTGCTCCATTTATACACCCTGAACAATGCAAAAGGAGCACTTCAGGACAGAGTATGTACAGGAATGATAGATTAATAGATTCCAAGCCTAGAAGGGACCATTGTGATCACCTAGTCTGACCCTCCTGTCCTCCACAGGCCATAGACCTTCCCCAGAATAATTCCTAGAGCATCTCTTTTAGAAAAGAAACATACAATCTTGATTTAAAAATTGTCAGTGATAGCGAATCCATCACGACGCTTGATACAGTGTTCCAATGGTTATTTACCCTCACTGTCAAAATGTTACTCTTTATTTCCAATCTGAATGTATTTAGCTTCAACTTCCAGCCATTGGATCATGTTATATCATTCTCTGATTGATTGTAGATCCTATTATTAAATATTTGTTCCCCATATATGTACTAATAGACTGTAATCAAATCAGCCCTTAACCTTCCCTTTGTTAAGTTAAATAGACTGAGCTCTTTGAGGCTATTATAAGGCATGTTTCCTAATCTTTTAATCTCTTCCTGGCTCTTTTCTGAACCCTCACTAGTTTATGAACCTCCTTCCCAAATTGTGGACATACATAGTATTCCTGAAGCAATAACACAAAAGTAAAATAACCTCTCTACTCCTACTCAAGGTGCTCCTGTGTATGCATCTCAGGATTGCATTAGCTCTTTTGATCACAGTAGGAGCTCATGTGCAGCTGATTTTTCCCATGACCCCTAAATCATTTTCAGCATCTCTCCTTCCCACGATAGAGCCCCCATTCTGTTAGTATGGCCTACATTCTTCATTCCTAGTTCTATACATTTGCAATTAGCCACATTAAAAACACATTGTTTGCTTGAGCTTAGTTTAGCAAGCAATCCAGAACACTCTAAATCAGTGACCTGTCCTCTTAATTATTTACCACTCCCCCAATGTGTGTCATTTACAAACTTAATCAGTAATGATTTTATGTTTTCTTCCAGATCATTGATTAAAATATTAAATAGTTTTGGCCCATGAACCAATGCCTTTGGGACTCCACTGGACACATCCACTTGATGATGATTCCCCATTTACAATTATACTGAGACTTACCAGTTAACCAGTTTTTAATCCATTTAATGTATGCCATGTTAATTTTATATTCTAGGTTTTTTTTTAATCAAAATGTCATATGGGACCAAGTCAAATGTCTTACAGAAGTCTAAGTGTATTATATCAACACTATTACATTTATCAACCAAACTTTTCATCTCCTCAAAAAGAGTTATCAAGATAGTTTGACAGGATCTATTTTCCGTAAACCCATGTTGATTTGCATTAATTACATTAACCTCCTTTAATTCTTTATTAATTAAGTCCTATATCAGCCACACCATTATCTTGCCTGGAATTGATGTCAGGCTGACAAGCCTAAAGTTACAAGGGTCAAGTTTACCCTTTTTAAAAAAAGTCACAACATTAGCTTTCTTCTAGCCTTCTGGAACTTCCCCAGTGCTCCAAGACTATTAAAAATCAACATTAATGGTCCAGTGAGCTCCTCAGCCAGCTCTTTTAAAACTCTTGGATGCAAGTTATCTCAACCTACTGATTTAAAAATGTCTGACTTTAGTAATTTATGTTTAACATCGTTATGAGGTGACACACCATCATCTTAGTAAAGAGAAAGCTAACGAGCCTCTATGGCCTCAGCCAGAACTAACCAGACACAGCTGCCTTGAGGGAGGAAGCTTATAAAGGGAAAGCCTGCCACAGGAAAGGGTGATAACTAGAGAAAGACTGCTGTGCTTCAGAGACAACTGTCTTCAGAGATAGCTCAGCGAAGAGGAAGGCAGTCACAGACCTTGTATGGACCAGGTACAGAGCAGGGTTAACAAAAGTTTTGGGACTAAAGATGGAACCTTAGCCCTGATGATTTAGTTGGTGTTGTTCCTGCTTTGAGCGGGGATTGGACTAGATGACCCTAGTCATCTAGGGTCTCTTCCAACCCTAATATTCTCTGATTCTATGATCAAGTACACTAGATGCTGCAGATAAACCAAATCCCAAAATGGGACAGATCGTCTAAGACACTGACTACCTGTCTTTTTTTTAACTCTGATTTTTCCTGTCATTCTGATTCTTCCACAAAGGCAGAAAGAATCTTGTTTGTTTGGAGGACCTCTTGTATTTTCCACAAGCAGGTGAAGGGCTCTAAGTGCCAGAGAAGATACTCAACCCAAATCATGGTCTGGTGGGGACTCAAGGAGGCCCCCATCCACCACAAGTGGTGGAGAATGTGAGCTAAGCTAGACTTGATACAAGGGTAAAAAAAAATAAAGCATGGAGCGAGAAAGAGCTCAGCAGCTCTGAGCAAGATGGAACATGAGTGGTTGGTGTCCATGGCTAATGGAGATGCAGCAGGAACAAGCAGCTCAGCAACAACAGTTCCTGCAGCAATTACTTCAGCAGTGGACCACACAACAGCAAGGTCAAACTACGTAACAGCAACAACTGCTGACTGGACTGATCATACAGCAGCATGAGTTCCACAAGGAAATGATACAGATAGCTCCAGCCCTATGCTCCCCAGGAGCCCCAGTGGAGCAGGCTTCTGACAAGGTGTTCCCCACTAATACCTTTGAAGCTAATGAAGATGGGGCAAGATGATATTTCTGAGGCCTTTTTAGCTATAGTCAATAAGGTGGCACTAGCATCTCAGTGGTCCTTGATTTTGGCTCCACACTTGACGGGTCTGGCACAGGCAGCCTATCATAACCTGGATTTAGAGGAGGCTAAAGACTACAAACAATCAAAGACCACCATTTTGGACTATTTGGACATTTCTGAGGAAACCCACTGCTAATATTTTAGATGTAAAACCTACCCAAAGGGGGTCAGGCTAGGTAGTAGCACAGTATTTGAGGGAATACTATTGGAAGTGATTTCACATGGAAGAATAGTCTAGTCCGAGGTAGCCAATACAATTGTGATCTAACAATTTATAAGGATATTACCAATAACACACAGTCAGTATGTCTGAAGGCACCACCCTGGGATTTTGTTGGACAGGGCGCAGCTAATGGAGGACTTTGTAGAACACGGTAATGGTGTGCTCTACATACCGTGGGTGGTGGCCCCTTCTGGCAATTCTGGGGATTACCTTCACCCAGTTCAACACGTCCTTTCTTCTCTGCCATCATTACAGCTCCCCTCCCTCTCATGAAGTCGCAGTTCAGCTGCTTTGTGACTCAGCTTACCAGCCAGGTCATATTGTGATTTATCCTTCTGTGGAGTCTTTCAAAGTCTCTCTGCACAAGTAGTGACAGGCAGTCTTCATGCCCACTAACCTGACTATGTCACTCCCATCGAGAATAAGGCAGTCTTCTCGTTTACTGCCCCACGCAATACCACTCTGTAGTAGTACTCGCGGCGCTGGAGTACAGGAGTTGATGGGAGAGTGCTCGGGGGTCATTTATCACATCTAGACTAGATGCGATAAATCAATCCCCGCTGGATCGATCGCTGCCCACCGATCCTGCGGGTAGTGTAGACATACCCTTAGATAAAAGTGCCAAGTTGAAGGAAGGAAACTAAAATTTATCATGTGAATCTTCCTAAACTTTGGAAGATGTGAGAGGCTTTTGATAACTCCCTCCCCTACATAATTTGAATTACGGTCCCATATATTCAGTGGCCAAGACCCAACTCCAATGCTTGGGGTGAGGGATTTACTCCTGCACAGCAAAAGCAACTCCTCCAATTGACCAAGGACTTTGCAACTATATTTTCCCTGCTCAAGAAGAACATAGTTAATCCAACACCATCTAGAGACTACCCCAGGCCAGCTAGTCAGACAGAACCCTCGGCCATTGCTGCAGAGCATGTGGTACACAATCCAAGGAGTATGAGTGGTGCTAGAGATGGGAGTAATTAGGGTGTCCAAAAGTGAATGGAGAAGCCCCAAAATTCAGGACAGTTCAGTTCATTTTTGCATCAATTTCAGGAAAATTCATTCCATCTTTAAATTCAATGCCTACCTGATGCCAAGGGTAGATGGTTTAGAGTTACTAGGACTGGCAAAGTACTTGAATACTATTGACCTGAGGAAGGGTTATTGGCGTTTCCCTTTATCACCATGCTCACAGGAGAAAATTGCTTTCTCAACCCCCTACAGGCAATTCCAATCTGAAACTATGCGGTTTGGACTCCACCAGGCTACCACAACTTTCCAGTGGCTTATGAATAAGATCCTCAATCCCCATCAGTATGCAGCAGCCAACATATATGACACTGTCATTTACAGTCCGACATGGGGAGACCTCCTGCAGAACTTAAGAGCAGTGCCCTTCAAGACACAAGCCAACTCTACAAAATGTAGACTAGCCATGACTAAGGTAACCTACCTGGGTATCACATAGAGGGAATCCTTCTGAAACCAGTGACTGATGAGGTGTAAGCCTTAATAGCATGCACAATTTCCTGGACGAAAAGGCAAGTGAGGCATTTTCTAGGCCTGGCAAGGTATTACTGGGATTTATCCGAGTTTTTGCCTTAATTGCAGTCCCCATTATGGATCTCATAAAAGGTAAAGAAGATCTGGGATGGGAATTGCAAGGAAGCTTTTAATGGCCTGAAAGCATGATTGTGCCAGGCACCCATGCTCTTTAGCCCCGATTTTTCCTGTGAATTCATACTGCACTCAGATGCCTCAGATGTCAGCCTCAGTGCCATGCTCTCACAGGACGTTGAAGGAGAAGAACAACCAGTCCTGTACCTGAACAGGAAGATATTCCTTAGTGAAAAGGCCTACTTGATTACTGAAAAGGAGGCTGTCATAACTATAAAGGGAAGGGTGGCAGCTCTCCTGTGTACAGTGC
>NW_020693611.1:0-7542 GCF_002925995.2 Terrapene triunguis
CACCTTCTTCCTGTTTACAGAGCTTTTAGCCTCCGCAGGATATCCCACTGTGCCTAGGTGACCACTCTGGCCAGCAGCTCTGCTGCTCTGACACCAGGTAAACAGACATCCGCCCCTCCCCCGGTAAAACCCCGGGAACTTTGAAACTCCCCTTCCTGTTTTCTTGGCAAGTGCTCACTTATCATCTGGCCAGGTGACAATGGCTGCTCCAGGGAGCAAAGGATCCCCTGCTTGGAGCAATGCTGAGCTGCTGGAGCTGATCAGTGTTGGGGAGAGGAGGCTGTGCAGGGACCCAGGATGCCAAGTGATCACCCACCCCCCTTCCCACAAGACCTATCGTCAAAATGTCGAGAGCTGCACTGTGGGATAGCTGCCCTCAGTGCGCTGTTCTCATCGGGGATGGAAGTGCTGCACATGTGAACACGATCGACACCTGTGGAAGTGAGTGAGTACACAAACCAGCGCTTTCCTTTCACCGGATCACTATCACCGGTGAAACCGACAGCACAAAAACGCTGCAAGTGTCGACGTAGCCTAATGCATTCATTAGGAAACCTGATCTGAGATTGCAGTAGCCTGCTGAGCATGTTTCCAGCGGATGGGGAAGATAAGGCGTTCCATTCTTCTTGGCCACACAAAAAAACACTTACAAAGCAATGGTTTAAAAACTGTGAGCAAACTGCTGAGAATGTGGAGGCTAATAAGGACAGTGATTTATATTTGAAGGGAAACCAGGAGAATTTCCCTCTCAGCTGTCTGTTCCTTGTTTCAGCATTCCATATCCTTCCAGTCTTATTTTTCCTCTTTATTTTTTATTCTGGATTGGATTTTCATTTGCTGAAAACACATCTTACATACCTCACACCACAGCTTCCAGCTTTTGTGTCACTCCCAGTCTCCCTTCTAGGAATTTTAAAAATAAATCTCTGGATGATGATGGACTTATAATTGGCCCATCCAAAACCAAAGAACCAATTTAAGGAGATTGTCTGGGTTTTCTGTCAGGATAGGAGTTGCACTAAATGGCAAACTCTGCTTTTGATGGCAAGACTCATTTTGGTAAATTCCAACTCAACATGGGCTAAGGACAGTGTTAATCATAACTAGTTAGTTGTTAATTATGCAGGATTTAGTATAATTCCGTAAAAGAAGACAAGAAAGTCTTGGTTGGACATGATTTTAATCTTGAAGATGGCGTTAATTTATCCTAAGTCATTTTAATAAAGTCATAAAATCAGGCAGGAAATGAGCAAAACCATTACAGCAAGAATTCTCTGATTTCACACTTAAGAGAGGAAGGAACAGCTTTGAAGATGCTGTATTCTTGCTGCAGTATCACTTACTAATATCCTTTTTTTTCAGCTCACAAAGTGCTCTTCTTTCCTCACCTCTAGATGTGTCAGTTGTAATTCAGTTCAGAAGCTGTGACCCTTTCCATCTCTTTCCTGTTGGCAGGAAGAAATAGCACATGTATGGGAGGAAGAATTTTTTTCTTCTAAATTTCTTAGCAGAAAAATGTCTATTCTAGCATTTCAGTCACTCAGTGACATTACCGCTATGGGATTCCCAACACTTACTGGCAACAGTTCCCTGCTACCAGACCAAGACTCTAAGTGCTTGGTACTTCTCCTTCAGCATTGTGTCTGTCAACCTACAGTGGACCTGAGAATGCAAGACTGAGGTACAAGAAAGGAGGTCTTCTCCTCTGCAAGCCTGCAATTTCATGTCGCTAACGACCAAGCATTGTTCATTAAATATAATTTTAATACCTATTCCAGGCTTGCGGACTTCACGGATAAGCTTCCCACAGAGGGCCCAATTTCAGTCTTTTAGATGAGGGGAAGCTAGTGCCAAAGGTAGCCAGGCTGCAGTGGATGTGGCAGACACGGCTTCCAGAAGTTTGGCTGCTGGTTTAGTCATGAAGAGGGTCTCCTGGCTGCAATAGTCAGGGTTTCCTAGGGAGGTCCAAAATACCATCCAGGACCTGCCTTTTACATAAGAACATAAGATCGGCCGTACCAGGTCAGACCAAAGGTCCATCCAGCCCAGTGTCCTGTCTACCGACAGTGGCCAATGCCAGGTGCCCCAGAGGGAGTGAACCTAACAGGTAATGATCAAGTGATCTCTCTCCTGCCATCCATCTCCACCCTCTGACAAACAGAGGCTAGGGACACCATTCCTTACCCATCCTGGCTAATAACCATTAATGGACTTAACCTCCATGAATTTATCCAGTTCTCTTTTAAACGCTGTTATAGTCCTAGCCTTCACAACCTCCTCAGGCAAGGCGTTCCACAAGTTGACTGTGCGCTGTGTGAAGAAGAATTTCCTTTTATTCGTTTTAAACCTGCTGCCCATTAATTTAATTTGGTGGCCCCTAGTTCTTGTATTATGGGAATAAGTAAATAACTTTTCCTTATCTACTTTCTCCACATCACTCACAATTTTATATACCTCAATCATATCTCCCCTTAGTCTCCTCTTTTCCAGGCTGAAAAGTCCCAGTCTTATTAATCTCTCCTCATATGGGACCCGTTCCAAACCTCTAATCATTTTAGGTTTAGGTGTAAGGTTGGTCTCGATTTCTGCGAGAGCATTCCTCCCCTCAGAAAGATCTCATGCATTGAGCACCCTGATTTCACACATCACTCGCAGACCACAAACCACAGTGTTGAAGTACCTCTCACTGTTAGGCCACATGCCCACATTCACCTGCATGGTTCCTTTTGCCAGATTCCACTTTTGATGCCTACAGGCTTGGCCCCACTCGACCTCTCAACCAAGCAAGGACCACATCAACTCCAGGGTGATCATGCCCACCAGAGTCGTCACCTCTCTAACTCAGCGGATGAACCAGGAAAAGGTCACGGTGGGAGTTCCCTTCAGCCCTCCCACCCACAGGGCCACCATTCTGATGGACACCTCCTTTCTGAGATGGGGTGCTCACGTGGACAGAGCCAAAATCATTCTCCTAGCTCTCCACTGGCCCAGATGGTTCTGGTTCACCAAACGTCTAACAATGACTGCCTGCCCACAGTCAGGATTTGCCTGTTTTTGGATCTCCTAACCGAAGATGAGGGAAAGACCAAGCATCCCAATCCAGGTTCACTCCATCTCACGGCCTGGGTTTTGGATGGGCATTGGAAATAGAATGCTCATGTTCAGCCCCCATTCAGGTGATCCGTAACCAGAGAAGAAAATAGTGTACTAGATCCTGCTATTGAGACATTTTTCACCCTGGGCAATACTGCACCAACATTCTGCAGATACTGTAATCTTTCACAGACTCATAGAATCATAGAATATCAGTTGGAAGGGACCTCAGGAGGTCATCTAGTCCAACCCCACTGCTCAAAGCAGGACCAATCCCCAACTAAATCATCCCAGCCAGGGCTTTGTCAAGCCTGACCTTAAAAATTTCTTTAAAAAAGGGAGGAGATTCCACTACCTCCCTAGGTAACCCATTCCAGTGATTCACCACCCTCCTAGTGAAAACGTTTTTCCTAATATCCAACCTAGACCTCCCCCACTGCAACTTGGACCATTACTCATTGTTCTGTCATCTGCTACCACTGAGAACAGTCGAGATCCATCCTCTTTGGAACCCCCTTTCAGGTAGTTGAAAGCAGCTATCAAATCCCCCCTCATTCTTCTCTTCTGCAGACTAAACAATCCCAGTTCCCTCAGCCTCTCCTCATAAGTCATGTGCTCCAGCCCCCTAATCATTTTTGTTGCCCTCCGCTGGACTCTTTCCAATTTTTCCACATCCTTCTTGTAGTGTGGGGCCCAAAACTGGACACACTACTCCAGATGAGGCCTCACCAATGTCGAATAGAGGGGAATGGTCACTTCCCTTGATCTGCTGGCAATGCCCCTACTTATACAGCCCAAAATGCTGTTAGCCTTCTTGGCAACAAGGGCACACTGTTGACTCATATCCAGCTTCTCGTCCACTGTAACCCCTAGGTCCTTTTCTGTAGAACTGCTGCCTAGCCATTCAGTGCCTAGTCTGTAGCAGTGCATGGGATTCTTCCTTCCTAAGTGCAGGACTCTGCACTTGTCCTTGTTGAACCTCATCAGATTTCTTTTGGCCCAATCCTCTAATTTGTCTAGGTCCCTCTGTATCCTGTCCCTACCCTCCAGCATATCTACACTCCTCCCAGTTTAGTGTCATCTGCAGACTTGCTGAGGGTGCAGTCCACGCCATCCTCCAGATCATTAATGAAGATATTGAACAAAACTGGCCCCAGGACCGACCCTTGGGGCACTCCGCTTGATACCGGCTGCCAACTAGACATGGAGCCATTGATCACTACCCATTGAGCCCGACGATCTAGCCAGCTTTCTATCCACCTTACAGTCCATTCATCCAGCCCATACTTCTTTAACTTGGCGGCAAGAATACTGTGGGAGACCATATCAAAAGCTTTGCTAAAGTCAAGGAATAACACATCCACTGCTTTCCCCTCATCCACAGAGCCAGTTATCTCCTCATAGAAGGCAATTAGGTTAGTCAGGCATGACTTGCCCTTGGTGAATCCATGCTGACTGTTCCTGATCACTTTCCTCTCCTCTAAGTGCTTCAGAATTGATTCCTTGAGGACCTGCTCCATGATTTTTCCAGGGACTGAGGTGAGGCTGACTGGCCTGTAGTTCCCCGGATCCTCCTTCTTCCCTTTTTTACAGATGGGCACTACATTAGCCTTTTTCCAGTCATCCAGAACCTCCCCCGGTCGCCAGGAGTTTTCAAAGATAATGGCCAATGGCTCTGCAATCACATCTGCCAATTCCTTTAGCACCCTCGGATGCAGCGCATCCGGCCCCGTGGACTTGTGCTCATCCAGCTTTTCTAAATAATAACAAATTCCATTTGTTCTAGACCAGTGGTAGGCAACCTATGGCACCGGTGCCAAAGGCAGCACGCGAGCTGATTTTCAGTGGCACTCACACTGCCCAGGTCCTGGCCACCAGTCCGGGGGGCTCTGCATTTTAATTTAATTTTAAATGAAGCTTCTTAAACATTTTAAAAACCTTATTTACTTTACATACAACAATAGTTCAGTTATATATTATAGACTTATAGAAAGAGACCTTCTAAAAACATTAAAATGTATGACTGGCACGCGAAACCTTACATTAGAGTGAATAACTGAAGACTCAGCATACCACTTCTGAAAGGTTGCCGACCATCTCCTATTCCTAAAGATTTCTGGTCTCTCTGTGAGTTTGCTACTAGTACACCTAGCAGAGATTAGTGCCTTCCATCCCCCCAGCTACAGATTCACGAAAGATCTGATCAGGACCTTCCCTTGCCCTGTTCAAGCTCACTAGTCCACCGTTTGGACCCATGGTGACTTGTACCATGGCCCCCCGTCTATGAAGGTGTCATTTTTAGTAGCTATCCCTGCAGCTAGGAAGGTCAGTGAGCTAGGAGCCATCGTGGCAGACTCTCCTTATAAGGTGTTTCACAAAGAGACTGTTTCTCTTCGACTGTGCCCCAAGTTTCTCCCCAGGATTGTTTCTGAATTCCACATCACGCAAATGATGCACTGACCTGTATTTTCCCTGAAACCCCACACATCCTCTGAAGACAAGAGACTTCGCTCCCTTGATGTCTGGTGTGCGCTGGTGTTCTACCTGCAAAGAACCAAATCCACTAAGAAATCACCAAGACTCTCTGTTGCCATAGCAGACAGGTTGTGTGGGCAAACCATATCCTCCCAGGGAATTTCTAAATGGGTCTCAGGATGCATCTTGGAGTGCTACAAGTTCCTCCCCATAGGGATGTCACAGCTCACTCCATGCAAGCACAAGCTTTCTCTACAGCATCCATATCAGACATTCCACTGCAGGACATCTGCAGAGCAGCCACCTGGAGTTCGATCCACACATTCGCGACACACCGTGCCCTAGTTCATGCTACAGCTGCGGATGCAACAGTGAGATCTACAGTATTGCAAGCATCTTGGCTACCAGCTTCCTGGCACTTGCCTCCAGTGCTTGCCAATCACCCATGTGTGGAATGCACATAGGGACCGTCACTCGAAGAAAAAGTGTAGGTTACTTACTTTAACTGAAGGTTCTTTGAGATGTGTGGTCCCTATCCATATTCTGCTACCACCCTCTGTCCCCTCTGCTTCGTATCCCATTGTATTGTGGTAAGGAGAGACGCTGAAGAGACCTTGACATGCACTGCTTCTTGAACCCTTGGTCAGAAGCACAAGGAGAGCTACTGTGTATGTGTGGGCCAACGGACACTGCTTTGAAGAACTTCCAGACTCAGGTGCATGGTGTACCCGCGTGTGGAATACAGAGCGGGACCACAAGCCTTGAAGAACCTCCAGTTATCCTAAGTAACCTCCACTTTTGGTGGGTTCTGTTTCCTGAGTAAAGACTGCAGGGTTAGGCCCAAACTCACATTTGTCACATCATGGCCACCATCTTGAGTTTGTGAAGGGTCATTTTAAAGGCAAGAAGCTTCCAGCGTGCTTGTTTAAGTGGCTTGTGGCTGCCATATGGGAAATGAACTAAGAAAATAAAATTAAAGATAGATAGAAAGCCCTGTTTTTATAAAAACAGCACAAGAAAGTGAGTGTTAGTATATGGTAAGAGCCTTGCTTAGCTGTGGAATGCACTTTGCTATTGGCCCCAGGCCTCACAATTTACATGCCCAACCCATAGAGTGATATGCACCCTGCTCTGGATGCTGCTTGTAAAACCAATAAGTCTTCTACAATTTCCATTACAAGTCACCTAAGAATGCTTGGCTGCTGAGCGGTCTGGAAAGGCTGAAGAGGCTAATGTCTTCCAGAAGGAGAGGTGCCGAGTTGCAAGCGTACAGACCTACAAATTGGCTCAACTGGGGCAGGTTTACCCTGTTAAATCCTGTTCAAACTGCTCCATCATGGCATGGCATTGTCTGGCAGCTTTGCCAGGGAGGAAGGTATTATTGTTGCTTCCACTAACCACTCCTCTGTCTCAAGTACCTGGACTACTGCTTTTTAATCTGATGTTCCTGGTCCAGATCCTAGCTGGGGTAGATGCCTCCCAGTGGAGGCTGGTGTGATGATAAGTAGGAATGTGTCTGTTATTTCATAGGATGATCCCTAACTAAACTGGGATAAGGATAGAGGCTACAGAATGTCAAAGAGGATGTGAAAGGAAAGCTGTTCAGATGGTTTATGAATTAGACAAGCAGCAATTACAGTCTTTATTCTCTTGGTTTTCTAATAGGTTCTTAGTGGTTAGATACACTATGGGTACTACGGAATGCAGCCCCGTTAGCCACTCCTGAGTGGCAGAGTAGGTGCTGCATGCTAGAGGAATTTGTCCTCCAAAACGAAGTGATTGCTGGCATTGGCATGACAGCCAGCGTATGCGTACCAGGCTAAAAAAAGGCTAATGTAGTGCCCATCTTTAAAAAAGGGAAGAAGGAGGATCCGGGAAACTACAGGCCAGTCAGCCTCACCTCAGTCCCTGGAAAAATCATGGAGATGGTCCTCAAGGAATCAATTCTGAAGCACTTAGAGGAGAGGAAAGTGA
>NW_020693612.1:0-2342 GCF_002925995.2 Terrapene triunguis
GCGCTTCCCCTCCCGGGCTCCAGCTGCGCTGGGCAAGCGCCGGCCGGAGGCGCAGGGTCTGGGGGCTGCCCGGCAAACCGTGAAGCCGGTAGCGCGCCGGCAGCCCTTTCCCTGTGGCTGGGAGTGGGAGGGAGGAGGGGGCGGAGTTAGGGCGGGGAAGGGGCGGAGTTGGGGCGGGACTGGGGGTGGGGAAATGGGCGGGGCCAGGGCCCGTGGAGGGTCCTCTTTTTTTATTTAATAGATATGGTAACCCTAGGCAACCTAATGAGCACAACTGGCCTGTAGGAGGCTGTCTGATTGGCTACCCTGCCTGATTGGTTGAAAGAGTCAGCAGATCATCTCTTAAACCCAGCAGCAGCTCAGTAACTACTCAAACCATTGGCCCATGGCTGCGATAGCTCCTGCCTTGGTCACAGTCCTGCCCCTGCTTTGCCTCACTCCCGGTAACCTGGTTCTGACCCTCGGCTCTGATTCCTGACTTCGGCTCTGGCCCTTGGAGGTGGCATCTGGCTGCTGACACCTGCTCTAACAACTGGGCATGACTGCCCATGTCCTGTCATTGACAGCTGGGGTCTAGGCACACATTGAGGGTGCAGAGAATGTCTCTAAAGCCCCCTACTAAGAGCTGAGATCTTAGAGTCTAATTGCCCAGCTACTTAGACCAGTGCTGCTTTCCCAGACTCCCTCATAGCTTAAATACATAAGTCTCCCAGAATTCAAGCAGTGAGGGCATTCTGGGTCCATAGGTTAACTCTTCAAGGGCACATGACAGTGTAACATGTAACATAGAGACAGGTTTTGCACAGGATTCTAAAAAAACATTCCCATCTACCGAACAGCACAAGAAAGTACAGATATTGTTGAAAACAACAAGCATCCTGAATGAAATGCCCCTCATACTAGTTCATCTTTCTCTGGGGGGTTCTTGGGGGATTGAGTTAATGTAGGCAGGGTTCCTCCTGCTTCTTAAGGCTCCTGCAGCATTTTCCCTCTTTTTGGGCTGGTGAAAATGGCCTAAGGCTCTGAATAGAGCAGTTCCTGCCCTTTTATAACATTCCACAGCGCTGTCAGGTGACTTCTGGATTGGCCTCCCCAGGTGATCACACAACTCTATTGGGTGACTGCATTGCCAGGTGACCTCTCCTTTGACAGACCAGTTCTCCTGGGTGGAATCCAGCCTATTGTCTAGGGTATTTGTATTTGAATAGAGGACCGTCCTGATTTAATAGCTCTTCCTTGTCATCCCTGGATCACTACTCCTTGGAGGCAAAAGAATAATCCACACATTACAGGGCTGTACATTCAATATGGAGTTTGCATCTTGGTAAAAATACAAACAGAGAATTCATAATTTCTCACAGAATTCATAAATAGTACAAACAAATTCCCCAAACCATCACACACCCCACTGAAACACTTTTAAATTTAATCTCTGAATATCATAGACTAGCCAGATTTGGGGAGGGAAGAGTTTTCAACTGGTTCAAACTCAAGGACATGGTGCAGCGTATGTGAGGTGGCTCTGAGGGAACTATACAAATCAGCTCAATATACATATAAAAGCATGAGTCAAGGAAACAGTGCAAGTCTTATTCCCCGATAGATAATATTTGACACTCAGCTCTGCATCTATCTAGACTGTGAATAAAAATGTAGCGTTCAATATCAGGAGCATGTGTTACTGTACATGATTAGTAGGGTTACCATTTGTCCGGATTCCCCCGGACATGTCCGGCTTTTTGAGCTAAAAATAGCGTCCGGGGGGAATTTGTAAATGTCCGGACTTCCCCCCCATGTAGAGCGCGCGCGGCTAACAGGGCAGCTGGCTGGATGGTGCCACTTACATGGGACTCCGACAGCCAGAGAGAGCCCCTCCTCCGCTCCCCCTGCAGCAGAGATCACTCCCTCCCTCCCTGCATTCGCAGATCGCCTCCGGCAGTCTGGAGCTCCTCCCCCGCTCCTCCTCCACTGCTGCCCAGCGTGCCGGGACGAACAGCTCAGGCCGTTCCTGAGCAAGTTCACAGAGACGTTAGGCGAAGGCCAACAACAAGGGGGCCAGGGGGTCGGAGAAGGGGCAGGGAGGTTTTGGAGGGGGCAGTCAAGAGACGGGGGGGTCGGGAGTTCGGCGGGGGGCTTTCTGGGGGGGGGTGGATAAGGTTTTGGGCAGTCAGGGTACAGGTAGGGGGTGGGGTCCTGGGGGGCAGTTAGGGTGGGGGGGGGTCTTAGGAGGGGGCAGTTAGGGGACAAGGAACAGGGAGGCTTAGGTAGAGAGTGGGGTTCTGGAGGGCAGTTAGGAGCAGGGGTCCCAGGAGGGGTAGTCAGGGGACAAAGGGGGGGGGGGG
>NW_020693612.1:2442-9199 GCF_002925995.2 Terrapene triunguis
AGAGGGGTTTAGATGGGTCGGGAGTTCTGGGGGGGGCTGTCAGGGGGTGGGGAGTGGTTGGATGGGGCGTGGGAGTCCCAGGGGTCTGTCTGGGGGTGGAGGTGTGGATAAGGGTTGGGGCAGTCAGGGTATAGGTAGGGGGTAGGCTCCTAGGGGGCCAGTTAGGATGGGGGGAGGGTCTCAGGAGGGGGCAGTCAGGGGACAAGAGGCAGGAAGGCTTAGGTAGGGGGTGGAGTCCTGGGGAGCAGTTAGGGGCAGGGGTCCCAGGAGGGGGCAGTCAGGGGACAAGGAGCAGGGGGAGGGTTGAGGGTTCTGAGGGGGGCGGGAAGTGGGAGGGGCGGGGCTAGGGCAGGATGGGGGCGGGGCTAGGGCGGGGCTCCTCCCGTCCTCCTTTTTGCTTGCTGAAATATGGTAACCCTATGATTAGGCTCCAGTCCTGCAACTTCTCGCAAGTGGGTGGACTGTTGTAACCATGCACAGCCCCAGTGACTCCCGTGGCCCTCCTTGTGAGTACAGCAGTCCCCACTGATTTCTGCTGCACCCCACATAGACACAACAGTACACACATGCACAAAAGATTGCAGGTTTGGGACATTCGATATTGGTCCAAATTCTGTACGGTCTAAACATTCAGTCCCATTGACTTCAGGCAGTGCAGAACTTGGCCCATTGTATACATTTTCCAACTTCTAAACAGCACTGCTTTTAAAGATGTGCATAGCCACAAAAATTTATCAGGAGGAATTTAAGTAATCTTGATACCTCAACAATCGTGCACTGGTAGGGAGATGGACTAGATGACCCGAAATATTTTTTCATCTCTTATTTCTCTATGATTTTTTTTTTTAACTCATAAGCCTTTTTTCCCCCCATACTGAAACAGGAAATAAGTTTAGCTACATGGATAGGTGAGGAAAGTGGTAAAACTACATTTATACTAACTAAATACATTTCTATTGAATTAAAATGTGAGGCTGATAAGAATACGCATAACTGAAAGGAGAAAATGCATTGTGATAGCGTTATTATCTCTGTCTTATAATATTCCTGGAGAGATTCTGCAGTCAAAGATTAACATTCTGAAAATCCATGATGTGGAAATATCAGAGTAAGAAATGCAGACAAGTATACTCACCCCCACGGAAGCCAGCTAAACCGAACACTGAACCTTGAGGCAGGTTCAGCTCCTATGGACCTGGCATAAACCCAGGTGCCAAGTCCTACTGTGTAAAGCACACTAGCCGAGGAGATGGCAACTGTGGATGCTGGCTACAGAACGCAGGTGGTGTGTGCTCTGAAGAAGTTGTGGCCAGGTATGCTGTATATCCCCTTAGCAACTTACTTGATGGAGGCCAGGGCAGGAAACCTACCACTCCACTGGTAGGTAGGAAACGCTGAACTGCAGTAGCATGCTCTGACCTCCCTCAAAGCAAGATTTCTATGGCATGCAGGAGAATTAGTGGGAACAGGCAGATGTAATTTACACTTCACTGTAGCAACTGCAGTGAATTTGGCCCATTATTTGTAAAGCAAAAAGGAGCAATCCAGAATAATGCATTGATGAAGCTCCTGTATGATACGGAAAAGCTAACTGACTTTGGGGCAAAGGCTCTTCATTTAAGGCTAAAAATATTAACAATCATTCATCAAACGATCATTATCCCACAGTCAGTTCTTGACAGAAGTACAGTGTTTCCTACACTTTAGAAATCTTATCAAAGCAAAATGTTGGATCTAATCTATTTTCATTGTCCAAATGGTGTGAAAGGCAATGTTAAAAAGACTCTGCAAATGGTGAGAAGGAAGATTTAAAAAAATTTCAGCTGCAATGATCTAAAATAGTATTAGTAATAAAATTAACTAAACTTGTTGGATTTAATTATTTTTATCCCAATTGTGTCCTTTTCCTAACTTTGATGGTTTATAATGCTGGCATTTTCTTGTGAAAGGATTTAATGAATTGTTGATTTAAGTTATGATAACACATTCAATGATATTTTATAATAATTATTTTGTAACTTCAGATTCAAATGGCTGAATTAGATAGTGTGGTAGGAAAAACTATCAGAGAATATCACTTAATTGCAGGGGTGCTGTAACCTTTCATATTCCTGTCATTTTCTTTAACTTGGACCCATAGGCCTGGTCTACACTACCCCCCCACTTCGGACTAAGGTACGCAAATTCAGCTACGTTAATAACGTAGCTGAATTCGAAGTACCTTAGTCCGAACTTACCGCGGGTCCAGACGCGGCAGGAAGGCTCCCCCGTCGATGCCGCGTACTCCGCTCGCCGAGCTGGAGTACCGGCGTCGACGGCGAGCACTTCCGGGATCGATCCGGGGCACTTCCGGGATCGATCCGGGATCGATTTATCGCGTCTTAACCAGACGCGATAAATCGATCCCAGAACATCGATTGCCTGCCGCCGGACCCTACCGTAAGTGTAGACGTACCCCTAGAGACAAAGCTGGCTCTAACTGGACTCAGTGGTAGTTTTGCTGCTGATTTCTATGTGAGAAAGATCAGCTCCCTGGCATTTGATGATCCGGGAGGATAAGCTGAATGAACTGTATAGTATGTATCTTTTGGCCACCTATAAAGTAAAACTTTTCTTATGTATTCTGTATATTCAGTGGCCTTTTTTCAGAATTACAAAGATTATAAAGGAAGGTCTTTCATCAAATTTCAAATGTGAAAAATATAAGAAATAATGTGTCTTCAGTACCTAAATTCAAAAATGCTGTTTTTAAAAAAATTATATTTGTAAATTGTTTTAACTAATACAATGACATACATAGTGCATTAGTATTTTATGTAAATAAATAAAAATTCACTGCTTTTATTCATGCAAAAGCACAACCATAACCTGTAACCTTTGTCAATGCAGCACAAAAGCAAGAAGACAATTTAACACCAGAAGTCACTGGTAACCAAGGAAACCAAACAGTGGTGTAGCTAGAGTTTCATTTACGCTGAGATCAGGGGAGAAACACTGATATTCTTCGTGACACAGTATGTCACACAGCTTTTTGAAAATACTTTTAAAATGTATTTTTATTTATTTTTAGTAACAAGTCAAATCTTTGTACCGGCCAAGTGTTTAATAATCAGGTACATTGGGCATGTCCAATACAGAATTTCTAAATAGATCAGACTTGCTAGCTGTGAAAATCCCACTCCTCAGAGTGTATAATAGATAAATTCTGAGTTTAACAATTGTGCAGGGATGGTGGGGTTCCGTCACAGAACCATTTGCCAACAGAAGAAAAAGCAGTAGAGAGGAGAGTAACCCAGAGATGGATCCCAACAAAAACACTTTTTTGTCATAACTGTCCACTAGCAGTTATTATTTTATTTGGGTATTTTTGAATTACAGCTGTAAGTGACCTCTACCAAATCAATGCCCAGAGTTGGGGGCACTCTCACAGATATTCATAGCTATGTGAATAAAAATTATTGATGCACTACTTTTCTATACAACATTAAACAATCTTCCAGTTTCATTATGTGTGCATCTATATGCATTTTTAATCTACTATGAGCAAGTTAAAGGATGCCAGAGGTTTTCTTAAACCACATTTTGCTTACACTGGCTTAGTGTTACCTTTTGTAACAGTTATCTCACAACTCTGTTGACTTTAATGGGACTACATCATGTGCTCAAAGTTAAATATATGCTTATGTGCTTTGCTGGATTGGGGTTAAGAGATGAGCAAATAATTTGCAATGAATAATTTATCTGAAGAATTTCAACTATTTTTATGTGAAGCATTTCACCAATTTTTCTTCTCTCACAATATCCACATGATTTCCTCAGATGTATTCATCTATATTTTGACTTTTTTTAAAAGCCTTGGATTGATTACAATCAGTCCTTTTTGACTATTCCCTACTCAAAACTTCCTATCTGAGCTTTGCCAGCTAACTGTGATTGGTCAGATAAATCATATAGGATTATATTTATCCTTGACTGGATGAGTGTGAAAACACTTCTGGCACAAACACTCAGATGACACATTTTAAATACGTACTTCTGCAAATACTCACACATTCCACTTTGAGAAGATAATAAAGAGGAAGAATTGTCTGTGATTAAGGCCCTGGTCTGAGACTTGGATAGCTGGATACAATTCCTGGCCTTTCCACAAACTTCTTGTGTGACATTGGGCAAAGTCACACTGGTGCCAATCCAGCAAAGTACTTCAGTGGTCATGCTGACAGGCTTAAAATTAAGCATGCACTGAAGTACTTTGCTGGGTGCCTTAATATCTCTGTGCTTCAACTGGCCATATCTAAAATGGGGATAATAATGCTTCCTTTTTTCCACATGTTGCCCATCTGGTCTTAATTTTAAACTCTTCAAGGCAGGGACGGTCTCTTACCATATGTTTGTATAAAGCTCAACACACTGGGGATCCAGTCACAGTTGGGGTCTCTGAGCACTACTGTAATGCAAATAATTAATAATAAATTCTCTTTCTGTGTGCTTCATGCCAATCAAACCCCATCAGTCCAATGTTTGTGGAAAGGAAACAAGATGGATGCAAACAAGGCTGAAGTGAATTAGTTGCATTTAAGCAAATGCTAGTGGACTTTTCTTTTCTTTTTGGTAATGTTTGACTAGCTTCTGTTAACTAGGAAAACTGAAGCTTCCTTCATGGAAAGAAAAATATCTGTGATGGTTTGGGGGATCTGAATTTCAGTTTCCTTTTAGGAACTATGTACATTTATAACTTATGGCTGTCTTCTGCTGTAGTCTTGTATCACGTCTTATGTTAAATAGACAGGAAATGGTGCCTGGGGGTTTGCCTTTGAATGAAATGTTAAAGGCCGTCAACAACTGAATGAACCCTTATCCTAGCAGAACAATGAGGCGGCTGCAGCCGAGATAAAGCTAGTTATTTCAAGTTTGGTTGTCAGGTGGGTGATAACCAAGCAACAGACCACCTGATGGGTGATCTTGATCACCTGATCAGGAATTTGAGGCTGACCTGGCGGGTATCATGGTAGAGGGGCTAGAAGTTATAGAGGACCAGGTCTGTTCAGACCAGCTGTCTCTCACCCTGATGAGAATAGGAAGAGAAGACTGCAATGGAGAAGTGAAGTCCAGGAACCCTGCAAGGACACGAACTGAATCCCAAAGAACACTCAAGAGTGATGAGGAAACTGAGATAGGGAATCATGTGCAGGTGTTTCTTATTTGCATGGATCTATACATCTGTTGTGCAAAGAGTAAAGAGCGATTGGTTTAGAAATCCATCTGCAAAGTCTGTGGTTTATTGGCTTGAACTCTCATGTGTTCCCAAAGGGTTAAACTGTAAACCAGAGTACCTATTAGAGTGAGGAGTCTTGGGGTGGGCAGGAGTTCAGCACTGATCTTAAAGCCTAGGGCAGCTATGGGGTGCCATGGGGTGGCACTTCTGAGAAGGGGTGCCTGACAAGGCGTCTATGCCCAGGGGAGTGTAAAGGCTAAAGAGATTGTGCCTGAAGTGTACTCAGGCCCAGGGCATCTTAAAGCACATGGACCCAGTAGCCTGGTGGGTGTCCGGCAGGGGGAGTTCAGCCAGAGTTGTGACAACTTCCTTTCCAGTCCAACTGAAGCTTAGTGAAGTATAAAAGGGCAAACCTCAGTCCCAAAGCATGAAGCTGCTGATTAGGAATAAGAAATGCTCATCAGATAGACACCCATGTAGAGAGAAAATCTGGATAAACCCCAATTGGCTTTCCCTGAAAATAATAATGTACCAAGGGATCTGGCTGAATTCATGATCTTGTTCCTAATTTTATGTTTCACAAGCAATAAGGGGAGTCCTGGGAGGGTAGAAAGTTTTTTTCTCCAAGGTGGAGGTCTATGGGCAGTTAACTGGAGGATATTCTCTGCTAGCAACTCCCCAGGAAATAATTTCTTAAGGTAATTAGAGGAAAAAAGCCTCTGAAGACCCATATTCAGTATTCTTTGGTATTCCAGCCACTCTAAGACTGCGAATTCCCACCTTGCTCTCCAAGTCAGTCATTTGCCTAGCAAGAAATGTTTAAAGCAGTAGCCATGCCTTCTACCCCTGAATAGGCATTTTCTAAGTCAGTCAACTGAAGCCAGATCTAAAGCCCACTGAATTCTATGGGAGTCTTTCCATTGACTTCATGGGCCTGATCCCCAGTCTACTCCTGAAACTAGTCTAGTACGTATTAATCTCCCACAACCAACAATTAACAATCTTAATAGTTCCCATGAAGAACCCACAACTCCCTGGGAAGAGTCTCTATATATGCTCACTGACTAGGGCTGAAAAAAATCTTTGGTCTTATTTCTGGGTGTACTGGCTGTCATGAATACAATGTACTTCACCATTGTTCTCATCACATAAAGAAAGAGGTAATTTGGAAGTCCAATTTCTAGAGTTAATTTTAGGTTTGAAATACCCCACCTATTTTGGTAGCCGAAAAAGTGTGTTGAATGGTTGTATGGTATGTACAGAGATAATAAGAATTATTGGTGCTGGAGGAAACAGTGCCTCAGCACTTTCCAGCACCAACGCTATAGGATGGTAGAAAAGCACAGTGACTCACTTTCAGCTATGTGTGAAACACCTGTGTGCCAGATAGTGCAGATTTACTTGCTAACAGAACAGCCAGAGCTCTGGAGAATCAGACTAGTCTTCCTGTCACATGCAATTTAGAGGGGGCAGATGTATAATTTAGAGGTTTTCCAGATTCCTTTTTTTAAAAAGTGAGATGTTCAACAATCTGTGCTAAAA
>NW_020693613.1:0-2369 GCF_002925995.2 Terrapene triunguis
AGCTTATGCAGGGCAAACTCATAAATTGTTCGCCCTCTATAACACTGATAGAGAGATATGCACAGTTGTTTGCTCCCCCAGGTATTAACACATACTCTGAGTAAATTACTAAATAAAAAGTGATTTTATTAAATACAGACAGTAGGATTTAAGTGGTTCCAAGTAGTAACAGACAGAACAAAGTAAGTCACAAGCAAAATAAAATAAAATGCGCAAATCTATGCCTAATCAAACTAAATACAGATAATCTCACCCTCAGAGATGCTTCAGTAAGTTTTTCTCAGACTGGACACCTTCCAGGCCTGGGCACAATTCTTTCCCCTGGTACAGCTCTTGTTCCAGCTTAGGTGTTAGCTAGGGGATTCTTCATGATGGCTCCTCTCCCTCTTTCTTCTGTTCCACCCCTTTATATATTTTTTGCATAAGGCGGGAACCCTTTGTCCCTCTGGGTTTCCACCCCCCTCACTGGAAAAGCACCAGGTTAAAGATGGATTCCAGTTCAGGTGACATGATCACATGTCACTGCAAGACTTCATTACTCACTTGCCAGCACACACATATACAGGGAGACTCACAGGTAAACAGCCATCTGCAGACAATGGGAGTTATCAAGATTTCAAACCATTATTAATGGCCCACACTTTACATAATTACAATAGGCCCTCAGAGTTACATTTTATATTTCTAGTTTTAGATACAAGAGTGGTACATTTATACAAATCAGATGATCATACTCAGTAGATTATAAGCTTTGTAATGATACCTTACAAGAGACCTTTTGCATGAAGCATATCCCAGTTACGTTACATTCACTTATTACCGTATTTTCTCTAAAACTATCCCAGTTACATTATATTGACTTATTATCAAGTTTTTATAAAACTATATAGACTGCACAACGTCACAGTGATCATTTTAGATGTGGCTATATTTAATTATTTATAAAATGGCCTGGATAAAAGGAACGATCAGATAAGGAAGCTGGTTTCAAAGTAGGCCAGCGTTCAGTATATAACAACTGCATGTATGATTCTTATTAATCAATAGCCATCTCACTTGTGTTCTAAAAGAATTTATATTGTTCAAAAGTGAGTTTATACAAGGATTACATATCAAGTGGTAGAAAGCGATTGGCCTGAGGCCTCACAATGCACTCAATGTGTAGTTATCTTGTATAATTGCATATTTTGTAAAACATTACCTCATCTACACCCACACAGCCACCAACTAAATATATTATATTCTTCCAACCTCAAGACAGTTACTGAGCTAACATTTAAAGCAATATATTCCCTGTACATGCAGAGAATACGTTTCTGAGGATAGGTAAAATGTAATACACTACACCTTTATCTGAAACCCTGTAGAATTGGTGCTTTAAACAGGGGCAATTGAAAATAATCATGAGCAAAATTCAGCGGGTGGAAAAATTAAATAGAAAAAATAAGAATGATAATTAGAAGTTGTTTAAGAATGCTTTATTAGATGACCCAGAAAACTCACAATCCCCTGAGAAGGCTCCTTCTGTTAAAAAGCCATCCTGGTTCAGAGGGGAAGTAAAAATGGCAACAAAAATAAAAAATATACATAACAAATGGAAAAATGAGGAAGTTGATAGCACTGTGTACAAACCAGCAGTTAGGAAATGCAGAGAACTGTTTAGGGAAGATCAAGGTATCAAACAAAAAATCTATTGCCAGTAGACTAACAACAGCAAGAAGAAATTCTTTAAATATACCAGGAACAAACAAAACCGTAACAACATTATAGTTCTAATACTATAATGTCAATCATGAAACAGATAAGGAAAATATTTAATAATTTTTTCTGTTCTGTATTTGGAAAAAGCAGAACAACATACTCGTATCTATCTTACAGTGACAAGGAAATACTTTCTATTCCATCAGTAACTAGGAGGGATGTTAAAGCACAAGTATTAAAATTAAACATTTTTAAAATCAGCAGGACCTGATAACTTGTACCTAAGAGTGTTGAAAGAATTTGCTGAGGAATTCTCTGAACCATTAATGCTGACTTTTAATAAATCTTAGAAGTTCCAGTCTAGGGAAATGCCAGAAGAAAGATAATATTTGTGCCAATATTTAAGAAGAGTAAATGGGATGATCCAGGTAACTATTAGCCAGTTAACTTTACATTCATCCCAGGCAAAATCACGGAAAAGCTGATGCAAACACTGAAGACTTAAAGGATGGTAACATAATTAATACCAATCAACATGGTTTTATGGAAAATAGGTCTGGTAAGAAAACTTGATATCTTTTTGATAAGATTACAAGTTTAGTTGATAAAGGTAACCATGGACATAGATTCATAGATTCTAGGACTGGAAGGGACCTCGAGAGGTCATC
>NW_020693614.1:0-4259 GCF_002925995.2 Terrapene triunguis
GGAGGCGGGGAGGCACCGGAGGCCCTGAATTCCTGGGAGGGTGGGGGGCAAAGGCAGACCCCCCCGTAGGTGATCCTGATGCAGTTCTGCACCCACAGTACCCATCCGTAGGACCCACGTGCAGGGATGCCAGTACACACGCGTGTGACACGCAGTGCACACGCAGAGCATGCCCCGGGGAAAAGTGCCGGTGATGATACACAGCTACAGGCATGTAATGCAATGAACATGCACGTAGCATGCATGTGGGTGGCGTGCCAAAGATTCACGCAACATGTGTGCAATGCAGATCATGTTGACACACACGCATAGCCATGCAAGAAAAGCAGTAGAGAGCAGTGCAACACACACGCTGTGCCTGGCTCACAATTCAGCCACGCCAGGAAGCACAGAGCCTCTGGTACAGACCTTTGCAACATGTATGCAATGCACATGTATGCAGTCCACATTCAGGGTACGTAACAGACATGCACACACCATACATGCAAAACATGCAATGCACATGCATGCAACACGCACAGGGCATGCAACGGACATGCATGCAGCACACATATATACAGCAGACATGCAAGACATGCAATGCACATACAAGCAGCACACGTGCAAGGCACACCCAATCCTATAGCTTCCCCCTCTCTGGCAGGGATCCCCCATGCTCCCCAAGGGCCGTGGCTGTCTGACTCTCCTCCCTGTCTCTGGGATCCCCCCAGCCTCCATCCCCACATGTCCCCAGGGGCCGGAAGTTTGTGCATCGAAAGCCCGGGTGGCGCCCGAACGGTTAAATCCGTTTTCTCGCCCGCCGCGGGTGACACGAAGCGAGAGGCGCAGGGGGGGCTGCGGCTGCCGGGCCCTGCTCCCCGTTCCCTGGATGAGTCAGCCTGGCCCCAGCGAAGGCCGCTCGGGGTTCAGTTGAGGTCAAGAGCGAGAGGAGAGTTGGGAGGAAAAAGATTCCTGCGGGGGGCTGGGGGTTACCCCTAAAAGCGACGGATGAGTGAAAGAAAGAGAGCCCTGGCAGCAGCACTTCTGGGGTGACTGGGCGGGTGGACCCAGGGGGGCGTGGGACAGGAGCAGTGGAGGTCGGCCCCCAATGTCACTGCACTGAGCACCCCCACTGACCCTTCTCACTGCACTGAGCACCCCCACTGCCCCCAATGTCACTGCACTGAGCACCCCCCACTGCCCCTTCTCACTGCACTGAACACCCCCACTGCCCCATCTCACTGCACTGAGTGCCCCCCCCCGCCCAGCAGTTCCCCGTTGCTGATTCAGCACCTTAGCGAGTCTCCCTGCCACGCACCCCGCGACCCGCCCCGTGACTCCTTTCCCTGCCGAGGGCAGCGGGTTCACCTGGGCTGGCTCCCAGCATGGGGAGTCCTGGGCTCCACCCCCAGCTCCCCCCCCCCGCGGATGTGAGTGGAACCCCAGGAATGAGGCTGAACCCGTCGGGCCGGTCCCTGCCTCCGGGCCCCGGAACTTCATTCCCAGGTTCTGAGCCAGCTGGGGCCGAGCCCGGGACATTGAGGTGGGGGATCCCCAGAGGATGGGGGGATGGGGCAGGGGGCAGCCAGCCTGGAGTGGGGTCCTGGCCTTGGGGGGACCCCTGCCTCTGGCTGTATGGGGCAGTGGGAGGGCACAGCCCCCCAGCAGGGATCCGCCAAGGCCCTTCGATCTCAGACCCCCAGGGGAACTGAGCCCACCACGCCAGGGCTGAGACTCTCGGGGACTCAGACTCCTGGGTTCCATCCTGGCTCAGGGAGGGGAGTGGGGTCTAATGGTCAGAGCAATGGCAGGGTGGGATCCAGGCATCCTCACCAGCCTGGCCCCAGCACTGCATCCGGGGGGGGGGGATCCAGGTCTGCTCTGGGAGCCTCCTGGGGCTCCCCGGGGGTGCGGGAGGGATGTCTCGGGGGCATCATGAGAGGGGAGGGGGCCGGACAGTAACCCGGCCTCATGTTTCAGTAGCTGGGCTCCAGGTGGGGCAGGGACCGGGGTGCAGGGGAGGGGGAAACCCGATGGAGCAGGAGGGGTTAAGAGAAGTGATGTGATCGGGTCAATCAGTTCAGATTTAGAGGAGTCCAGGCCTGGGCTAGCAGGGGCTGCGGATCAGGAGTGAGGGGCACCGGCAGAGCTGGGGGGGCCCAGGGCTGGGAGAGCAGGGGGCTGCGGGTCGGGAGTGAGGGGCACCAGCAGGGCTGTTGGGGGGGCCCAGGGCTGGGTTAGCAGGGGCTGCGGGTCGGGAGTGAGGGGCACCGGCCGAGCTGGGGGATGAGGGGCCCTGACCTTGAGTTTGAGCCATGAGGTGACTCCCCCCCTCCCCCAACTTCCTCTTGGTTCCAGTCACTATTTGACCCCGGTGCAAGCGGGGGGGGCGTTCCCCCATCGGGGGGGGGGGGGGGGTAAGCTGGGCCGGGGCAGCCAGGGAGACCAACCCCCTCCCCCGGCCGTTGGCTCTGAACCAGCTGCCTCTGCCCCTGCTCGCCAGCCCGGGCGCTTCCCGGGAAATGACTCCATCACCCACCCCCGGCACTTCCTGGGCACGAGCTGGCAGGGCGGGGGTGGGGGCGGGGGCGACAGCAGGGGGCAGCGTGGCAGGGCGGCCGGCTGAGCCTGCGGAGTCAGGGAGAGAACCCCGGAGTCCTGACGCTTCCCCCTCCCCCCACCCCACTCTAAACCACTAAACCCCACTGCCCCGCCCCCCACCTCCAACCACAAGACTCCACCTCCCTCCCAGGGCTGGGGAGAGAACCCAGGAGTCCTGACTCCGGTCCCTGCCCCTCCCCCCTACCACTAGACCCCACTTCCCACCCAGGGCTGGGGAGCGAACCCGGGAGTCCTGGCTCCCAGCCCCCCCTTCCCACTCTAACCAATAGACCCCACTCCCTTGCCAGAGACGAATGAGTCTCTGTCCCCCACAACAGCACACTCCAGTCAGCCTCTGGCCCCTCCACTGGGGCTGTCTGATGGGCTGGTCCCCCCAGGGGCTGGGCTGAGACCCAGTCACTCCTTTCACACGGGGCCACCCCACAGGCTGCCGTATGTGAGGGGGGTGCAGGCTAGTGGTTAAAGTGTGGGGGGGGGGAAGAGCCAGGACTCCTGGGTTCTATCCCCAGCTCTGACTCTGACTCCCTGTGTGACTTCATTCATGTCCTTCCCCCTCTCAGTGCCTCAGTTTCCCTAGCCCCAGGATGAGGCGGAAGGGACCAGCCCCCTGGCTGGGCGATTGAACGTAGTGATGTCTGTGTAAAGGGGGCAGAGCTGAGGGGGGTGGGGATGGGAGGAGTAAATACCTCAGGGAGGAAGGCAGAGGCGCTTCTGGCCAGCTCTGGGGGGGGGGGGGGGGGACCCTGGGCACCCCATGGAAAAGCAGCAGGTGGACCCAGCCCCACAGGGAGGCACACGGGATGGGTCCCCCAATTCTCAGGTCCTCCCCCCCAAATCCAGGAGCACGTCCTGCCTGGCCACCCAGGCTTCGACCCCTGCGCCTCATGGTGGGGGGAGACACCCCATGAACCCTGATGCCTCGAAGGCCCCTCGCCCGGACTCCCCAGCCCATCGACCCAGCACAGACGGGGGAGTGGTCATGAACCCCATGGGGGAGGGGCTCTGACTGCAGGTTCCCCCTGGCCAGGGCCCCCCCAGGGGCATTGGGGCTTTGGCCAGATAGGAGCGGCGCTGGGTCAAATCCAGCAGGGCTCCCCAGCCAGCCCCCTTGCTATCAGTTATGGTGTCCCAGGACGCCTGGGTTCTATCCCCAGCTCTGGGAGGGGAGTGGTGTCTAGCGGTTAAAGCCTGGGGGGGGGGGCTGGGAGCCAGGACTCCTGGGTTCTCTCCCTAGCCCCGCCCCAACTCACTGTTTTGTCTTGTCCCAGCTCCCTGCCTCAGTTTCCCCCAGTTATAACAAACCCAACTCCCCTCCTTGAAATGACGTTAGCCCAAAGCAAAGCCCTGTCCCTGGGCCCCCCAGGGTCGCTACCAGCCCGGAGCCCCTCCCTGCCCCACCCCCACCCCCACAAGGCTGAGATCCTGGCTCCCGGCGCTGAGTCACGGGATATTTATAGGGAAGGAGAAGTTGGGCAGGAGGGAAAAACACAGGGCCCAAAAGCCCCTAGAATCCAGGGTGGGGGGAGGGGCAGGGAGTGTGATCGGGGGGCAGGGGGCTGAAACTCCACAGCCATGGGCAGCTGTGACCCCCCCCAACCCAGGGCCGGCTGCAGGGACCCCCAGTTGGAGCAGGGTGGGTGCCACATTCCCCCTCCCCC
>NW_020693615.1:0-3351 GCF_002925995.2 Terrapene triunguis
GTATTCTAACCACACACTAACCCACAGAAAGCTTCCTACCAACACTACAAAAAGAAGGATTCTGCGTGGACTCCTCCTGAAGGTCGAAACAACAGACTGGACTTCTACATAGAGTGCTTCCGCCAACGTGCGTGGGCTGAAATCATGGAAAAGCAGCATCACTTGTCCCATAACTTCACCCATGCAGAACACAATGCCATCCACAATCTCAGAAACAACTCTGACATTATAATCAAAAGGGCTGACAAAGGAGGTGCTGTAGTCATCATGAATAGGTCGAAATATGAACGAGAGGCTGCTAGACAACTCTCTGACACCATTACCCTCTGACCCCACTGAGGATTACCAAAAGAAACTACACCATCTGCTCAAGAAACTCCCTAAAAAAGCACAGGAACAAATCTCCACTAACACACCCCTAGAGCCCCAACCAGGGTTATTCTATCTGCTACCCAAAATCCATAAATCTGGTAATCCCGGATGCCCCATCATCTCAGGCATTGGCACCCTGACAGCAGGATTATCTGGCTATGTGGACTCTCTCCACAGGCCCTACACTCCCAGCACTCCCAGCTATCTTCGAGACACCACTGATTTCCTGAGGAAACTACAATCCTTTGTTGATCTTGGAGAAAACACCATCCTAGCCACTATGGATGTAGAAGCTCTCTACACCAACACTCCACACAAAGATGGACTACAGGCCGACAGGAACAGCATCCCCAATACTATCACGGCAAAGCTGGTGGCTGAACTTTGTGACTTTGTCCTCACCCACAACTATTTCAGATTTGGGGACAATTTATACCTTCAAATCAGCGGCACTGCTATGCGTACCCGCATGGCCCCACAGTATGCCATTATTTTTATGTCTGACTTAGAACAAAGCTTCCTCAGCTCTTGTCCCCTAACGCCCTTACTCTACTTGCACTACATTGATGACATCTTCATCATCTGGACCCATAGGAAGGAGGCCCCTGAGGAAGTCCACCAGGATTTCAACAATTTCCACCCCACCATCAACCTCAGCCTGGACCAGTCCACACAAGAGATCCACTTCCTAGACACTACAGTGCTAATAAGCGATGGTCACATATACACCACCCTATACCGGAAACCTACCGATCGCTATACTTACCTACATGCCTCCAGCTTTCATCCAGACCACATCACACAATCCATTGTCCACAGCCAAGCTCTAAGATACAACCGCATTTGCTCCAATCTCTCAGACAGAGACAAACCCCTACAGGATCTCTATCAAGCATTCTTAAAACTACAATACCCACCTGGTGAAGTGGAGAAACAGACTGTCAGAGCCAGAAGGGTACCCAGAAGTCACCTACTACAAGAAGGGCTCAACAAAGAAAGTAACAGAACGCCACTAGCCATCACCTTCATCCCCCAACTAAAACCTCTCCAGCGCATCATCAAGGATCTACAACCTATCCTGAAGGACGATCCCTCACTCTCACAGACCTTGGGAGACAGGCCAATCCTTGCTTACAGACAGCCCCCAGCCTAAAGCAAATACCCACCAGCAACTACACACCACACAACAAAAACACCAACCCAGGAACCAAACCCTACAACAAACCCAGGTGCCAACTCTGTCCACATATCTATTCAAGGGACAGCATCATAGGACCTAACCACATCAGCCACAGCATCGGGGCTCGTTCACCTGCACATCTACCAATGTGATATATGCCATCATGTGCCAGCAATGCCCCTCTGCCATGTACATTGGCCAAACCGGACAGTCTCTATGCAAAAGAATAAATGGACACAAATCAAACATCAAGAATTGTAACATTCAGAAACCAATAAGAGAACACTTCAATCTCCCTGGTTACTCGACAAGAGACCTAAAAGTGGCAATTCTTCAACCAAAGAACTTCAAAAACAGACTCCAATGTGAAACTGCAGAACTGGAATTAATTTGCAAACTGGACACCATCAAATTAGGCCTGAATAAAGACTGAATTAGGGCTGGTTAGGTCATTACAAAACCTAAACCTAATTTCCCCCATACTAATTTCCCCCCACTGTTACTCACACCTTTTTGTCAACTGTTTGAAATGGGCCACTCTCATTATCACTACAAAAGTTATTTTTCCTCCCTTGGTTTCCTGCTGTTAATTGAATTGTCTCATTAGACTGACCTCACACTTGGTAAGGCAACTCTCATATTCTCATGTATTTATACCTGCTCCTGTATTTTCTACTCCATGCATCTGATGAAGTGGGTTCTAACCCACGAAAGCTTATGCCCAAATAAATTTGTCAGTCTCTAAGGTGCCACAAGGACTCCTCGTTGTTTTTGCTGATACAGACTAACATGGCTACCACTCTGAAACCTCCCCTCCCTCATCATTTATGACCCTGCTGAGATGATGACCTTGGGTAACAGCAGCAGAAAGGTGCAGGAGGCGAGCGTGGGGTACAAAGGGTAACAATATTAATCAATTTATTGAGCTGCAGAGGGGAGCCTCTAGGGTCAGAGTCTCCTTTTTTATTGCACACCATTGAACTATTATCTGAAAGATGGTAACAGGGTAACAGCAACGCTGTTAGGGTCACAGCAACGCTGAGCCTGTGTGCCCCAGAACACACTGAGAGGGAATGATAATTAAACACTCTGCTGCCTGTGCTGACAGAGCTCAGGGGATCTGACGCTTCAAGTGCGGCTCTGGAGGGATTTCCAGTGTAAGGTGCATAATTCCCTGCTCTGCTACAGACTCCCTGTGTGGCCTTAGGCAAGTCACTTAGGCCCAGAATTTCCAAGGTGTTTTGATGTCTAAAGATGCAGATAGGTGCCTAGTGAGATTTTCAAAGGTCCCTGGTCACCTAGCTTCCAATGGGAGTTAGGCACCTAGGTGCTTTTGAAAATCCCACTAGACACCTAACTACATCTTTAGGTGACTACAGACCTTCTAAAATTTGCCCCTGAATCTCTGTGCCAGATTTGCAAAGCTATTTAGGCTCGTAAAGATGCAGACAGGAGCCTAGTGGGACTTTCAAAAGTGCCTGTGTGAGTTAGGTGCCTGACTCTCATGAATTCCCTTTAGCTCCTGCCCCTTCTGTACTCGTCCTGTGTACGTTCCATCGAAGGCGCTTGCTGGCAGGAATGTCCATGCAAACAAAGGATTTCTACTAAATGTTATAAAATATTCCTGGGAAGCAACGTCTGACCATTTAGGCCCTGATCTAACAAGGTCCTTAAGTATGTGTATAACTTCAGCATGCAACCAACTCCACCAAAGTCTTAATCACAAATATTTGCACCAAAAACCTGTTTCTAAGGCCTGGTCTACACTAGGCTTTTATGTCGACTTTAGCGCTGTTATA
>NW_020693616.1:0-1529 GCF_002925995.2 Terrapene triunguis
GGTGGCACTGTCATCAGAGCTGGGCGGCCAGAGAGCTAGCCATGTTGGCTAATGAAAAGTGTGTCTCTCCCATGGAGGAGCAGTGACACCTGGCGGCCAGCTGGGGTAATGCACAGAGTGTGTTTCCGTTGCAGCGACAGTGACACCCGGTGGTCAGTCAGGGTAATGCACTGAGCACATTTCTTTGGAGCAGCAGTGACACACCCGGTGGTCACTCAGGGTAATGCACAGAAGGTGTTCCATTGGACCCGCAGTGACACCTAATGGCCAGTCGGGATGATGCACAGACAGTGGTTCCCTTGGAGGAGCAGTGACACCCAGTGGTCAGGCAGGGTATTCCACAGAGTCTGTTTCCCATGGAGCAGCAGTGACACCCAGTGGTCAATCGGGGTAATGCACAGAGCATGTTTCCATTGGCACAGCAGTGACACCCGATGGCCAGTCAGGGAAATGCACAGAATGTGTTTCTCTTGGAGCAGCAGTGACACCCGGTGGCCAGTCAGGGAAATGCAGAGAGTATGTCTCCCTTGAAGGAACAGTGACACCCAGTGGCCAATCAGGGTAATGCACAGAGCATGTTTCCCTTGGCACAGCAGTGACACCTGGTGGCCAGTCAGGTAATGCACAGACTGTATCTCCCATGAAGCAGCAGTGACACCCGGTGGCCAGTCAGGGTAATGCAGAGTATGTCTCCCTTGGAGCAGCAGTGACATCTAGTGGCCAGTCAGGGAAATGCACATAGCATGTTTCCCTTGGCACAGAAGTGACACCCGGTGGCCAGTCAAGGTAATGCATGGGGGGGGGGGTCTCCCATGGAGCAGCAGTGACACCCGGTGGCTAGTCAGGGAAATGCAGAGAGTATGTCTCCCTTGGAGGAACAGTGACACCCAGTGGCCAATCAGGGTAATGCACAGAGTATGTTTCCCTTGGCATAGCAGTGACACCTGGTGGCCAGTTGGGGTAATGCACAGAAGGTGTTTCTCTTGGAGCAGCAGTGACACCCGGTGGCCAGTCAGGTAAATGCACAGAGTGTATCTCCCATGAAGCAGCAGTGACACCCGGTGGCCAGTCAGGGTAATGCACAGAGCATGTTCCCCTTGGCATAGCAGTGACACCTGGTGTCCAGTCAAGGTAATGCACTGGGGGTCTCCCATGGAGCAGCAGTGACACCCAGTGACCAGTTGGGGTAATGCAGAGTGGCCAGCAGGTGTGGCATCAGCCTCTTGCCGTTTGCTGGGGGGGGTGAGGTGGGCTGGAGAAAAAATTGAGGGGCTGCGCCCCCCTCATCACCTGACTCCACCCGCATTGGGGCCATGCCTCTGCTCCTCAGTTAAAGGCCAGGCTCATCTCCTCTCCCCCCAGCCAGGGTTTACAGCAATATCACTTTTATAAAAATAAAATAGTAAACAGGATTTAGTCCAAGTCCATATAAATAATCTAAATCTGTCCAAATGTTAGTATTAAATCCCAAATCCTCTTAAATAGCCCATCAGAAACCAAAATTTGAAACTGTAAACAATGCTTAATTT
>NW_020693617.1:0-1640 GCF_002925995.2 Terrapene triunguis
GTCCGGTTTGGCCAATGTACATGGCAGAGGGGCATTGCTGGCACATGCTGAACACAACGCCATCTACAGCCTCAGAAACAACCCTGACATCATTATCAAAAAGGCTGACAAAGGAGGTGCTGTCGTCATCATGAATAAATTGGAATATGACCAAGAGGCTGCTAGACAGCTCTCTAACACCACATTCTACCAGCCATTATCCTCTGATCCCACTGAGGATTACCTAAAGAAACTACACCATCTGCTAAAAAAACTCCCTGACAAAGCACAGGAACAAATCTGTACAGATACATGCCTAGAACCCCGACCAGGGACATTCTATTTGCTACCCAAGATCCATAAACCTGGGAATCCTGGACGCCCCATCATCTCAGGCATTGGCACCCTAACATGAGGCTTGTCTGGTTATGTGGACTCTCTCCTCAGACCCTACGCTACCAGCACTCCCAGCTACCTTCGAGATACTACTGACTTCCTGAGGAAACTACAATCCATCGGTGATCTTCCAGAAAACACCATCCTGGCCACTATGGACGTAGAAGCCCTCTACACCAATATTCCACACAAAGATGGACTACAAGCTATCAGGAACAGTATCCCCGATAATGTCACAGCTAACCTGGTGGCTGAACTCTGTGACTTTGTCCTCACCCACTACTATTTCACATTTGGGGACAATATATACCTTCAAGTCAGCGGCACTGCTATGGGTACCCGCATGGCCCCACAGTATGCCAACATTTTTATGGCGGACTTAGAACAACGCTTCCTTAGCTCTCGTCCCCTAACGCCCCTACTCTACTTGCGCTACATTGATGACATCTTCATCATCTGGACCCATGGAAAAGAAGCCCTTGAGGAATTCCACCATGATTTCAATAATTTCCATCCTACCATCAACCTCAGCCTAGATCAATCCACACAAGCGGTCCATTTCCTGGACACTACTGTGCTAATAAGCGATGGTCACATAAATACCACCCTGTACCGGAAACCTACTGACCGCTACACTTACCTACATGCCTCCAGCTTCCATCCAGGACACACCACACGATCCATTGTCTACAGCCAAGCTCTAAGATATAACCGCATTTGCTCCAATCCCTCAGATAGAGACAAGCACCTACAAGATCTCTATCAAGCATTCTTAAAACTACAATACCCACCTGCTGAAGTGAAAAAACAGATTGACAGAGCCAGACGAGTACCCAGAAGTCACCTCCTACAAGACAGGCCCAACAAAGAAAATAACAGAACACCACTAGCTGTCACCTTCAGCCCCTAACTAAAACCTCTCCAGCGCATCATCAGAGATCTACAACCTATCCTGAAAGATGATCCTTTACTTTCACAGATCTTGGGAGACAGACCTGTCCTCGCTTACAGACAACCCCCCAACCTAAAGCAAATACTCACCAGCAACCACACATCACTGAACAAAAACACTGACCCAGGAACCTATCCTTGTAACAAAGCCCGATGCCAACTCTGTCCACATATCTATTCAAGTGACATCATCATAGGGCCTAATCACATCAGCCATACCATCAGGGGCTCGTTCACCTGCACATCTACTAATGTGATATATGCCATCATGTGCCAGCAATGCCCCTCTGCCATGTACATTGGCCAAACCGGAC
>NW_020693618.1:0-3919 GCF_002925995.2 Terrapene triunguis
AGGAGAACCAACGTCAGCATGAGCAGGAAGAGAAGGAGAAACAACGTCAGCATGAGCGGGACCAGCGTCAGCATGAGCTGGAACTGGCCAGGCTGAGGAGCAGTGGGGCCCCGGCTGCGGTGAGCGAGGGGGGACCCAAGACTGCAAAGAGCTTTGATAAGTGCTTCCTGGCCCAGCGTAAGGAGGGAGAGGACATGGATACCTTCCTGGCGGCCTTTGAGAATACCTGCGAGCTGCTCCAGGTTGACCCTGCAGACAGGCTCCAGTTTCTCATCCCCTCACTGGACTCCACAGCCAGGGAGGTGTACAGCCGACTGAAAGGGGCGGAGACAGGGGACTACGAACTGTTCAAAAAGGCCCTGCTCCGCGAGTTTGGGCTGACCCCTGAGATGTACCGGAAAAGGTTCCGGAGTCAGCGTAAAACCCGTGAGGTCACATACCTACAACTAGCCAACCGGGCGCAGGGGTATGCCCCCAAGTGGACAGCTGGGGCCCAAACTAAAGAGGACCTGCTTGACCTATTCATACTGGAGCACATGTATGAGCAGTGCCCATCCGACCTGAGGCGATGGTTGATGGACCAAAAGCCAGAGAACCCGCAGCACGCAGGCCAGCTGGCCGACGAGTTTGTGAACAGTTGGGTAGGGGATAACAGGGAGGAGTTCCAAAGGAACAGTCCAACCACAACGCAGAGCGAGAGTCACCATGGGACCTCCCAGTGGGGAAATAGGGAGAACCCCCACCAAAGAGGAACATCCAGCGTCAGGTCCATCCGACCCGCTCGAGGGGACCCACGGGACATGGGTTGCTATCACTGTGGCCAGAGAGGCCACATACGGGCCCAGTGCCCCAGGCTCAGGGACAGACTGAGCGGACCCAACCCACAGAGGGTTGACTGGGTAGAGACCCAGCCGGACAAGGGGCAGCATTCCCCGGCCAGGGGGGCTGGCAGCGTACCACCAGCTAAAGAGGGAGGAGAGCTCCAGGCCAGCTCCTCTGGGGGGCTGGATGCTCCAGACTCAGGGTTTTTGGTTTATACGGTGGGCGCGGGGCTGTCCCTTCGGAGAGAGTACCTTGTTCCCCTGGAGGTGGATGGGAGGAAGGTCAATGGATACTGGGATACGGACGCAGAGGTGACGCTGGCCTGGCCCGAGGTGGTGGCCCCTGACGGGGGTGGGTGGGACCCCATTCAAGGTGCCTGTGGCGAGGGTACACCTGAAGTGGGGGGCCAAGGAGGGCCCCAAGGACGTGGGGGTACACCCGTATTTGCCCACTGAGGTGTTGATGGGGGGGGACCTGGAGGACTGGCCAAGCAACCCCCAGGGTGCTCTGGTCATGACCCGTAGCCAGAGCCGGCGAGGGGCACTGCGCCCTGGCCTTGGGGAGGGTGCCGTGCCTGAGGTGCAGGACCCTAACCTGGTGGGGAGGGAACACCCAGGGACACGGCTCAGGGAGGCTGCGGCTTCAGACCCAGCCGGCGAGGGAGAGCAGGTGGCCATCCCTGTCCCAGCTGCTGAGTTCCAGGCCGAGTTGCAGAAAGATCCCTCCTTGCGGAAGATAAGGGACCTGGTCGACCTCAGTGCGGTACAGACCATGGGGAGAGGTGGCCGGAAAAGGTTCCTGTGGGAGAAAGGGTTCCTGTACTGAGAATGGGCTCCCCCAGGGAAAATGGAGTCAGGGGGGATCAGGAGGCAGCTGGTGGTACCCCAGAAGTATCGCCGCCAGCTGCTGTACCGGGCCCATAACATTCCCCTCTCAGGGCACCAGGGAACCTGGCGTACCCAGCAGAGGCTGCTACGGAGCTTTTACTGGCCTGGGGTCTTTGTTACTGTCCGACAGTACTGCCGATCCTGTGACCCCTGTCAGAGGGGGAGGAAGGCCTGGGACAAGGGGAAAACGGCTTTAGGACCCTTACCCAGCATAGAGGAGCCTTTCCAGAGGGTGGCCAAGGTTCAAAGGGGGGCTCTGAACCAAGAGAGCCCGAATCACAGACCTCCAGACTGGAACGCTGGGAGAAGACCCCAGGCAAGTTGGAACCCCAGGGGTATTGGGGTGGGAAAAGGGCACAGGCCACATAAACCTTCCCACATGCGAACTACGAGTGCCATCGAGCACCCCGACCTAAGGGGGGGCGTGAAACTGGAGGGGCCTGGTGTAATTCTCACCAAGGAATGGGAGGGATGCTGGGGCATCCATGGGAACGGGGGTAGGTTCGAACTTCCCCGGGTCACTGGCTAAAGTGACCCCGCTCAGTTCGGTCTCGAAGGGGGGAGAGATGTGATGAACTGGGACTGTTCTTACTGTGGTCTTTGAATGCTGACAGGGGAGTGTGACTAGGATGGTCTGCATTGGGGGATGGGAGACTGACCGACGGAGAATACCTGAGCATGTAACATGAGAACCCAGGAAGGGGTTAGAGGCCAGGTAACACCTTTGCCCGGGAAACTGAACAAAGGGCTGTGGGAGGGGTCGCTGAAGGAAGAGTTTTTTCAGGAGCTGGCTGGTGATATGGCTGGGAGGCAGACGGGGCTCTGACCTCCCAAGGGGCTGGGGTGCCCTGAGACCCCAAGATGGACCCAACTGAGGGGGGTCCTGTTGTCTGTGCCTGCAAGACCTGTCTTGGATTGTATTCCTGTCGTCTAAATAAACCTTCTGCTTTACTGGCTGGCTGAGAGTCATGGTGAATCGCAGGAAGCCGGGGGTGCAGGGCCCTGAGTCCCCCATACTCCGTGACAACTGGTGGTAGCGGTGGGATCTACTGCACCCCATGGACGGCGCTTCCTGCAGTAAGGTACTGGGGAGCAGTAAAACGAAGGGGGATCGACGGGGACCAGGTGGGCTGAAGAGTCAGAGAGAGACGGTTCAGGGAGTGATTAACCCCTGGGAGTGTGTGACCAGTGAGAAGGTCTTTTGCAGTAACAGGGTCCCCCGGGGGATCGCAGCGAGCGGTCCCGGGGTGGGGGAGTCTGCAGCTCGACCCTGGCAGAGAGGTGGTGACCTGAAGAAGGGCTGGCACTCTAGGGGCCCCCTGGAACAGTGAAAAGCAGAGAGCACAGGCCGGTGAGTGGCCAGCAGGAGGATGTATGCTAAACGCCTTAAGAGCGACCTGGTGGAGCTGTGCAGGCAGAGGGGGCTGCGCATTGGGAGGTCCACCAAAGAACAGCTAATTGCCCAGCTGGAGGAGAAGGATCGCTTGGATGAACCAAGCCCTGTCCCTGAGGGAAGCCGCCCGGCGGATGCAGCGTGGGCCCCAGGGCCTGACATGGCTGGGAGGGGTCAGACTGCTGCCGAGGACATCCCGAGACCCTGCCTACCTATGCCTTGGGGAGGGGTTGGGGGAAGCCCAGCAAATACTGAGGGCGCCCTGACCCCGGCGGCCAGCAGGGGATCGTCCCGGCGGAGCTCCCCGTCCCGGGAGCCGATGCGACTGGAATATGACAGGGAGCTGAGACTGAAAGAGCTCGAGTTAAGGCAGCAAGAACTGAAGCAGGAGCGGGAAGAGAAGGAGAACCAACGTCAGCATGAGCAGGAAGAGAAGGAGAAACAACGTCAGCATGAGCGGGACCAGCGTCAGCATGAGCTGGAACTGGCCAGGCTGAGGAGCAGTGGGGCCCCGGCTGCGGTGAGCGAGGGGGGACCCAAGACTGCAAAGAGCTTTGATAAGTGCTTCCTGGCCCAGCGTAAGGAGGGAGAGGACATGGATACCTTCCTGGCGGCCTTTGAGAATACCTGCGAGCTGCTCCAGGTTGACCCTGCAGACAGGCTCCAGTTTCTCATCCCCTCACTGGACTCCACAGCCAGGGAGGTGTACAGCCGACTGAAAGGGGCGGAGACAGGGGACTACGAACTGTTCAAAAAGGCCCTGCTCCGCGAGTTTGGGCTGACCCCTGAGATGTACCGGAAAAGGTTCCGGAGTCAG
>NW_020693619.1:0-3506 GCF_002925995.2 Terrapene triunguis
TTCCCCAGCGAGGGCCCTGGCTCGTGCGTGGCGTCCGGGGCCAGATTTCCAGATTCTGCATCCCCCTCACGCTGCAGGTGTGCTGTGGAGCCAGGGTTAAAACTCTTGATTTCCCCAGGGAAATAGCTGCCAGCAGCAGCATTTGGCGCATCATCATTAGGGTTCAGGGTTAACACATATGCTCGCACCCCACATCTGATGCAGGCTGGCTGCAAACTTTGGCCTACAATGGCTGCAAACGCCCATGGGCTGGCACATGACTGTGGCCCCGATGATGTAGCCCGGGGGTGTGGGCAGGATGTGCTCTCACATTCCCCCCGCATCGAACATCCACTTCTCATTACAGGCATCATCTGGACTCGCCTCCCATTCGCTGCTGCTTGTGAGTCGCCTGCAGAAACCAGCTTTATCCAAGGAGGGGTCTGGGAGATATGATGGGGGGGTGGGACACCCTGCCTCAGAAGAAAGGGGCAGCAGGGGAGGGGTAGATTCAAGGATAGGGGACAGTGGGCCCCAGGGCAGGGACTGGCTGGGTCAGGAGAGCAAGGAACGGGGCAGGGAATGGGGCCCGGGGCCTCTCCCCACTAGGGGGCACCGGCTCCCATCTGGCCCCCAGGGCAAGGATTGGCTGGCTCAGGGGGTGGGGAATGGGGCACGGGCCTTTCCCCTATAGGGGGTGCTGTGCCTCACAGCCTGTGTCCATCCCTCTGCAGCATCCCCCTACTCCAAGCCCTCCATCTCCCTCAGCCCCAGCGGGGAGATCGCGCCGGGGACGGACGTCACCATCTCCTGCCGCGGGCCGCAGCAGGGTGTGCGGTTCAAGATGTACCGGGCCGGGGTCGCACGGTGGCACACGGAGCCGGCCGGCTCGACGGCCGAATTCCGCATCCCCAAGGCCCGGCGGGAGGATGGGGGCACCTACACCTGCAGCTACGAGAGCCTGACAGAGCCGCCCGTCAGCTCCCCCCACAGCGACCCCGTGAAGCTGGTGGTAGAAGGTGAGGGGGTGTCTGCTATAGCCTAGTACCAGAACCCAGGAGTCCTGGGTCCATGCCCCCCCCCCCCGCTCTAACCACTAGCCCCCACTCCCCTCCCAAATCCAGGGATAGAACCCAGGAGTCCTGGCTCCCAGCCCCCTGCTCTAACCACTAGCCCCCACTCCCCTCCCAAATCCAGAGATAGAACCCAGGAGTCCTGGCTCCCAGCCCCCCTGCTCTAACCACTAGACCCCACTCCCTTCCCAGAGCCAGGGAGAGAACCCAGGAGTCCTGGCTCCCAGTCCCCCTGCTCTAACCACTAGCCCCCACTCCCCTCCCAAATCCAGGGATAGAACCCAGGAGTCCTGGCGCCCAGGCCCCCCTGCGCTAACCACCAGCCCCCAATTCCCATATTACACTTGTGGCGTAATATTTTCAAATAAAATGTGCACTTGTTTGTAACAAGAAGGATTTATCGGCGCTTTTAGTAGAATTATTTCTTCTATTTCAAAGTTTTGGTAAAGCCTTGGGAAAATTGTATCTCAAAACCATTCATTTCATTTCCGAATGTTGTTAACCCCGACTTTAATTTAGGAGAATCACATTTTATTTCAAAAACATATGAAACCTTTAATGTAAAATGTATTGACGCTAATGTACATTTTTTTTATTATTTTATTTTATTTCCATATTTTATTCCAAATTACATTTAACTTAATGGACATGGGTGTTAGACTAGAGATATTCAGGCCTGCCTGCAAAGGCCTAGACTTTAAGAACTTAGGTGTATTTTTATCACTTAGCTAGTTACAGGGGTATAAAAACAAAGAATCAAAACCACAGTCCGCCTGTGTCTGGGCCTTGTCTCACTGTGACAGCCTGAGGCCTGGTTCTTAGGCTAAAGGCCTTCGGCTAAGCAGCAGGGGCCAGCCATAAACTGGGAAGCGAACGTCATCCTCACATCCTAGGGTGACCATATTTCCACAATCAAAAAAGAAGACACTTGGGGGGGGAGCCCCGCCCCCATCCACTCCTTACCACTTCCCACCCCCTGACTGCCCCCCTCAGAACCCCCAACCCCCCCTGCTTCTTGTCCCCTGACTGCCCCCTGCTGAGAACCCCCCACCCTAACTGCCCTCCTAGGACCCTACCTGTCCCCTGACTGCCCCGACCCTTATCCACTTGCATGGGTGGCAGGTTTGTAGACATTTTGGTGGTGCCCAGAACCCGCCCCCCCGCCTAAGGCTCTGGGAGGGGGGTTTGGTGTGGGGAGGAGGTCTGGGGTGCAGGTCCTGAGCTGAGGATTAGGGTGCAGGAGGGGTGCAGGCTCTGGGATAGAGTTTGGGTGCTGGGTGCAGGCTCCGGGCTGGGGGTGGGGGTGTAGGAGGGGGTGAGGGGTGCAGGCTCTGGGATGGAGTTTGGGGGTGGGAGGCGGTGCAAAGGGAGGGGGTGCAGGCTTTGGGAGGGGGTTTGGGAGGGAGTTTGGGGATAGGAGGGGGTGCAGGAGTGAGGACTGTGGGTCTGAGGATGAGGGGTTCATGATGCAGGAGGGGGCTCAGGGATGGAGCAGAGGATTAGGGTGCGGGGGGATGAGGGTTGGGGCTGAGGATGAGGGGTTCATGATGCAGGAGGGGGCTCAGGGCTGGGGCAGAGGATTAGGGTGCGGGGGGATGAGGGCTGGGGCTCAGGATGAGGGGTTCATGATGCAGGAGGGGGCTCACAGATGGAGCAGAGGATTAGGGTGCAGGGAGATGACAGCTCTGGCTGAGGATGAGGGATTCATGATGCAGGAGGGGGCTCAGGGCTGGGGCAGAGGATTAGGGTGCAGGGGGATGAGGGCTGGGGATGAGGGGTTTGGGGCATTGGAGAGGCTCAGGGCTAGGGTGGAAGGGCAGGGTAAGGGCAGCCTGTCTTGCCATTAGTGGATGGGGGGCAGCAGGACCCTGGGGCAGCAGACAGCAGTTGCTGCCGGGAGGGCGTAGGAATGTGGGCAGCACAAGCAGGCACGGGAGAGGCGGCGGGGGGGGGGACGTGCAGAGGGGGGGTGGCAGGTGGGGGCCGGGGACCCATCCAACCCTCCTCCTGCTCCCTGACTGCCCCCTGGGACTCCCCTTACCATGCCCAGGCCGGTCAGATGCTGGCTCCACGTGTAGGCAAAACACGCTGCCGGTGGGGCTGTTTGTGTGGTTACACCTGGCTGCAGGAGCAGGGGGGGAGCAGGGGAGGGGCTTTGGCTGCTGGAGGCCAATGGGAGCGGCTCAATCAGGCCCAGCCGCCCAATCAGCCACGCCGCACTCTGCATGGAAGGGAGGGGGGGGAAATCCCGGATCTTTTAACCTTGTTACCAATTCCTCCCGGACGGCTATTTAAAGACGCAAAAGCCGGACATGTCCGGGGAAATACGGACGGATGGTAACCCTATCACATCCCAAACCCGTCACACTGAAATAAGCTGGCATTGGGCTGTTAGGAAGACGATCCTGTCCTGATAGTGCCCATCCCCACCAGAGAAAGATGGTTAAAGAAAAC
>NW_020693620.1:0-3142 GCF_002925995.2 Terrapene triunguis
GACGCCACAGCACTGCGATCATGGATCACGCTGCGACCATCGCTGCACTTGTGGCCGTTCTCAACACCTCGCAGCTTATCATACACCTTTCCCTGAGGCAGATGCAGAGAAATCGGGCGAGGAGGCTACGGCACCGCCGTGAGAGCCTGAAGTCGGAGAGTGGCACAGAGCTGTCAGAAACCACGAGCCCCAGCGCCCAGGACATCACGTTGGCAATGGGGCATGTGGATTTTGTTGAACGGCGATTCTGGGCTCGGGAAACAAGCACGGACTGGTGGGACCGTATAGTGCTTCAGGTCTGGGATGAATCCCAGTGGCTGCGAAACTTTCGCATGCGGAAGGGGACTTTCCTCGAACTTTGTGAGTTGCTGTCCCCTGCCCTGAAGCGCAAGGACACCCGCATGCGAGCAGCCCTCACTGTCCAGAAGCGAGTGGCCATAGCCCTCTGGAAGCTTGCAACGCCGGACAGCTACCGGTCAGTCGCGAACCACTTTGGTGTGGGCAAATCTACCGTGGGGGTTGTTGTCATGCAAGTAGCCAAGGCAATCGTCAAGGTACTGCTCCTAAAGGTAGTGACCCTGGGAAACGCGCAGGTCATCATAGATGGCTTTGCCGCGATGGGATTCCCAAACTGCGGTGGGGCTATCGATGGGACTCACATCCCTATCCTGGGACCGGACCACCAGGCCAGCCAGTACATCAATAGAAAGGGCTACTTTTCAATGGTGCTGCAAGCACTGGTGGACCATCGGGGACGGTTTACAAACATCTACGTCGGATGGCCGGGCAAGGTTCATGACGCTCGCGTGTTCAGGAACTCTGGTCTGTTTAGACGGCTGCAGGAAGGTATTTACTTCCCAGACCACAAAATAACTCTTGGGGATGTGGAGATGCCTACAGTCATCCTCGGGGACCCAGCCTACCCGCTAATGCCCTGGCTCATGAAGCCCTATACTGGCGCCCTGGACACAGAAAAAGAACTCTTCAACTACCGGCTGAGCAAGTGCAGAATGGTGGTGGAGTGTGCTTTTGGCCGTCTCAAAGGGAGATGGAGAAGCTTACTCACTCGCTGTGATCTCAGTGAAACCAATATCCCCATCGTTATTGCAGCTTGCTGTGTGCTCCACAATCTGTGTGAGAGCAAGGGGGAGACCTTTATGGCGGGGTGGGAGCTAGAGGCAAATAGCCTGGCTGCTGATTACGTCCAGCCAGACAGCCGGGCCATTAGAAGATCCCAGCGGGACGCCCTGTGCATCCGGGAGGCTTTGAAAGCTAGGTTCCTGAGTGAGCAGGGCAACCAGTGACTTTTCAGTTTGTGGACAGAAAAGCTGAACCTGCCCCCGTTTCTTTACCCAGTCCATTTTGACTATCCTCTCCAGTTACATACCCCCTTCACCCCCTTCCCCTTCCCAAAAAATAAAATCATTTCGATTTTGTTAATGAACACCGTTGTCTGTATTGCTGTTTTCGCGGGAATATTTTAAACCGGGGACGCAGACTGTGGCGGGGGGCGGGTTTAGTGTTCTGATGCAAATGATGCTTCTAAACTCCCGGAATGACAGGCTCCGCACTGGTGGACTGGTTATTTCAATGGAGCCTGCCAGCACTCCTGGGTGGGACTGTGTGTATGTGTCGGTTATGTGACTTTCTGGCAGGGGGGGTAGGGTTACAGATCCCCTGCTGCGTGGATCTGTGAGCCAGGATAAGGACCGCTGCATAAGATCTGTAACTGCCCTCCCCCACCACAAAGTCACATCACAACCCCCCCCCCCCCCCCCCAAAACCTACAAAACACCTCCCAGACTGACCAGGGTAACCAGTGACTGCACTGTGTATGTGTCCTGATGCTGGACCTGACACCGCCTCTGTACCCTGCTAAAGGTCACTGTCCTGTCCAATTACCAAGCCCCTTCCCCCCCTCCAGATAGACTCTCCCTCAAAAGAACCTGACTGAAACAGTAATGAACAGAAACAAACATTTTATTGCGAACCAGACATGAAACGTGGGGGGTGAAACTTGGACGGGGGCTTGTGTGAGGTGGGTAGGAAAGGACTTATGAAATTTTGGGGAATGTCAGCCTTCTACTGCTAGAGCAGTCTGCAGGGGTTGACTGAAAGTTTTAACGGCCCTTGCCGCCCCTCCTTCTTTGGACTTTGGGTGAGGGTGGTGTGGGACTTGGTGGCGGGTGAGGGCGGTTACAGATAGACTGCAGCGGGGCTCTGTCCTCCTGCCTCCGGTCTTGCAGAACATCCACAAGGCGCCGGAGCGTGTCCGTTTGCTCCCTCATTAGTCCAAGCAGCTTTTCAGTAGCCTGTTGGTCCTCCTGACGCCACCTCTCCTCCCGTTCCATGACTGCCCGGTGCATTTGTGACAAGTTCTCCCTCCACTGTGTCTGCTGGGCTGCCTGGGCTCGGGAGCAGCCCATTAGTTCTGAGAACATGTCTTCACGCGTCTTCTTCTTCCTCCGCCTAATCTGCGCTAGCCTCTGGGAGTGTGCTGACAGGCTGGGTTGGGAGACAGTCGCAGATGTGTCTGTGTGAATTTTAAAAAGGGAGTGAATTCCTGAGACAGATAAATGAAATTGTATACAAAGAACCTAGTCTTTCTCTGTGAACAAGACCATGCACTGAACCTCTCACATGCGCACTCAGGACAAGGTCGAATTTTCGGCCGTCGCCTTCAGTGCCTGTGGACTTGCGGAGGTCTTGGAGTGTTCAGAGAACTGTGGCTGGAGACCTGAACTTCTGGAGCGGGCAATAATGGTAAGCCGCAGACTTGTGGCTGCTTAAAACTCCAGCAGTAGCACTGGCCTCCTTTCACATTGAAAGCAATGCCAGTCTCTGCTGCCAGCAATCAGGGCAGCATCAACTCTGCCCCTGTCCCACCCCCTCGCGGCTGTCCGAGGGAAAGATCCCTGTATGCTGCCCCTCTCCCTCCACCGCGTGGCTGTAAAGCAGTCCCAATACTAACATTCCCCTCCCTAATTCAAAGCAGGGCGTCATGAGCGACATCACCCTCCTGAGGATCCCGGACACCCAGAGAGAACGCATGCTGCGGGAAAGCATGCAGAAACCGGGGCCGTATGCCGCCATGCTATGTCGTGCGATGATCCCGGAGTACTTGATTGTGGCGTGGAGGGGA
>NW_020693621.1:0-1109 GCF_002925995.2 Terrapene triunguis
TGAAATCGCAGCCCCTCCTTTTACATTGCAAACCCATTTTAAATGGCACGGGTGCTTGGTATGGGAAATGAGGGCAGAACTGTTTGAAACCATCCCCACATGTTAAGAAGGTTAAAAAAGCCCAAAGACTATATGTCTTACCATGGCTGCCTGCAAGCTGAAATCTGTGGCCTGGCACTGCGTGAGTGATCTCTCACACCAAACCGGCAGGCCCTCAATATAAGAGGAAAAATGCGACCTTGTAACGAAAGCACATGTGCTGTGTGATGTGAACAGCAAAATCTAACGTGAAAGAGTCTACCCATTGTTCTCTAAAATGTATCTTTTTTAACAACCTCTCCCTTCTCCACCAGCTGCAAATCTTACTCCTTCGCAGAGGCTAGTGAATATTCGAAGAAGGAAGCGAAGGACGCGTGACGAAATGTTTACTGAACTTCAGACTGCCTCCCACGCTGACAGAGCACAGCTGAATGCGTGGAGGCAGTCAATGACTGATTTTAAAAAAGCCCAATATGAGCGAGAGGAGAGGTGGCGTGCTGAAGAGGAGAAGTTGCGTGCTGAAACGCGGGCTGAAGAGGAGAGGTGGCGTCAACTTGTACTCAGAAAGCAAGAGTCGATGCTTCGGCTGCTGGAGCATCAAAGTGATATGCTCCTGCGTATGGTTGAGCTGCAGGAAAGGCAGCAGGAGCAGAGACCGCCGCTACAGCCCCTCTGTAACCAACAGACCTCCTCCCCAAGTCCCATTGCCTCCTCACCCAGACGCTCAAGAACACGGTGGGGGGGCCTTCGGCCACCCACTCACTCCACCCTAGATGATTTCCAGTGCAATAAGTTGTAAAGTTTTAAATTGGAGTGTGTCCTTTTCCTTCCCTCCTCCCCCACCCATCCCGGGCTACCTTTCCAATTATCCCCCTAGTTGTGTGCTGAATTAATAAAGAATGCATGAATGTGAAGCAACAATGACTTTATTGCCTCTGCAAGTGGTGCTCGAAGGGGGGAGGGTAGTAGGGGAGGGTGGGGTGGTTGGTTTGCAGGGAAGTAGAGTTAACAGGGTGGTGGGGGAGGGGCGGAGGGTTCATCAAGGAGAAACAAACAGAAGTTTCACTCCG
>NW_020693622.1:0-1914 GCF_002925995.2 Terrapene triunguis
CTCCTTGCTCTTATGGAAATTTTGGAGCCAATTGTTCAGCCTCCTGGAGTGTCGATGAGAATGAGTTTGTCTGGTCTGAAAACAAAGTTGATACAGACTGGTTGGTGCCCAGAGATTTGAGCCGACAGTGGACCAAAGCCCTTTCTCTCCAGGCGCAGAGCAGTTCTTGCCCTGACATAGTCTAGGCGGCTACCCTTGTGCATGTCATATCAACTACCCCCGCTTTCAATGTCCCATATACGGATGGGCCCAAAGCAAGAGCCACATGCAAGTATTTGCTGGCACTGAAAGAGAAATCTGGCACTGAATACTCACACAGTCCCTCAGGTCCCCTCTGATCTGTGTCAAGATTTCTAGCGGCCTTGAGAGCAGCTTGGACAGACTGGGGTCCTCAACGTTCTCCAGCACGTTAATGGTAAAGTCCAGCTCCTTCTCTACCAGGATGACTCTATCGTGCACCTGGGGAGAGAAACTTGTAGGTAAGAGAGTGTCTGTGGGAAAAAGAGGCACAGCTGTGCAGATACAGGACTAGAAATTCCCATGCGTAGGGGCAGGCAGATTAGGTTGAAACAGGAGATTTTCCAAAGCCACTCAGGGCTTTCTTGATTTGTCAATAAATGAAATATTAAAATCACTCCTGACTGGAAACAGCTTCATCTCCACGTCATCCTTGACACCAGTTTATAGCCAGTGAGAAGGCACCTGAACTGAAGGTGAGGGGTGACCCTTATTTACACGGAGAAAGAGCCACTGTCAGATCTGACATGCTCCTGACTAAATCAGTGACTACAAAGTCAATGGTCAAAGTGCCTTGTGTCAGATTAGCACAAGGGTAAGTGAGATCAGATTCAGCGAGAAAGGGACACACGTTAGGAAGGAATCATCTGCTAGAATAGTGGTTCTCAAACATTTCTACTGGTGACCCCTTTCACATAGCCAGCCTCTGAGTGCGACCCTCCCTTATAAATTAAAAACCCTTTAAAATATATTTAACACCATTATAAATGCTGGCGGCAAATCAGGGTTTGGGATGGAGGCTGACAGCTCGCGACCTCCCATGTAATAACCTTGCAGCCCCCTGAGGGGTCCCAACCCCCACTTTGAGAACCCCTGTGCTAGCATGTGACCTTCTTGTGCCCCTTGGCTGAGATTTTTCGTACCGACAGCTCTTTGACTTCCCAGTTCCGGTGGAAAATCCTGGTGCTGCATTTTCGGTCTGACGACAGCATCATGTCCTCCTGGAGGCAGAAGGAAAGAACAGAGACCCATATTTATGTAGGAGCAGGAACAAACCTGTACTAGTTTTTCCCTCAGTTCTCTCCACGCAATCCCAGTGGTGATGCAGGGAGACGAGATGCTGACATCAAATGTCTCCCTTGTACCTCTAGGGCTGGTATCCACAAGGGATATGACAGGGATATGCATGACCAAGTTCAAACTGTGCTTTGTCGTTCTCCTCCAGCGAGGAGAGGACCTGGGTTCAGCAGGCGCTGTGCTAGAGCCTGGTGCTGGCCAGCAGGGTGCTCGAGCTGGCAGAAAAGTAAAACCAAATCCTTCTTGGTAGTTGGTTTTGAGCTTCTTCCCTGAGTGCAAAGGGACATGCAGAGCGGGCCGCTGTTCCGATGACAGCCTAGGGCTCACAGTGCTGTTATTGCCCAGTGTGTGTTCTTCACACTTACAAATTTGTCCTTGGCTTTCTTGAAGGCCTCCAGTTCCCGAGGTGGCAGGGACTTGTATTTTGCGAGGTGGCATTTTGTTCTCTCAGTGCCTTTGGGAAAGGCCTCTGTAGTCATCGTCCAGATGGCCAGAGCAAAGAGAACTTTGTCGCCTACGTTCACCATTTTCCCTAAGGGAGACAGAACGGGAGCGATACATCACTGACATGCCAGGCTGCCAGGCTTACCAGCCAGCGAG
>NW_020693623.1:0-8466 GCF_002925995.2 Terrapene triunguis
TGATTCTGGGATGTATTAACAGGTGTGTTGTGAGCAAGACACGAGAAGTCATTCTTCCGCTCTACTCTGCTCTGGTTAGGCCTCAGCTGGAGTATTGTGTCCAGTTCTGGGCACCGCATTTCAAGAAAGATGTGGAGAAATTGGAAAGGGTCCAGAGAAGAGCAACAAGAATGATTAAAGGTCTTGAGAACATGACCTATGAAGCAAGGCTGAAAGAATTGGGTTTGTTTAGTTTGGAAAAGAGAAGACTGAGAGGGGACATGATAGCAGTTTTCAGGTATCTAAAAGGGTGTCATAAGGAGGAGGGAGAAAACTTGTTCACCTTAGCCTCTAAGGATAGAACAAGAAGCAATGGGCTTAAACTGCAGCAAGGGAGGTCTAGGTTGGACATTAGGAAAAAGTTCCTAACTGTCAGGGTAGTTAAACACTGGAATAAATTGCCTAAGGAGGTTGTGGAATCTCCATCTCTGGAGATATTTAAGAGTAGGTTAGATAAATGTCTATCAGGGATGGTCTAGACAGTATTTGGTCCTGCCATGCGGGCAGGGGACTGGACTCGATGACCTCTCGAGGTCCCTTCCAGTCCTAGAATCTATGAATCTATGAATCTATGAAACCCCCTCAAATCCTCCCCTCAACACACTCACACTCAGGGCTTGTCTACATTACAAAATTAAGTGGACTTTATCTAATTTGACCTTGAATCCCCAAATTAATGAACCTTTAAGACTAACACATGTATTGGAGCATAAGCTTTCATGGGTGAATGCCCACTTCGTCGGGCATTCACCCACGAATTTATTTTAAAGCCTAGCATACTAACTGGGGCAGACGGGCAGGTCCGTAATTGCCTGGATCACTTTTTTCTCCCTTTCTTAAATATAAGTATGACATTAGTTATTATCCAGTCATATGGTACTACCCCCAAATAGATTTTTTTTAAACTCCTTGCTATTGGACTGGCAATCTCATTTGCCAGTTCTTTCAGTATTCTGTGATGGAAATTATCTGGTGACCCTGTTTGAGAACATTACGCTCTTTAAGCTTTTCTTCCTCCTCAGATGTATTAATTTCTATTTGTATTCATGTATTTCCATCAGCCATCCTGCCTCCATGTTCATGTTCCATGTTAACATCTCTATTGAAAGCTGAGGCAAAGATTTTGGTCCATGTCTAGGTTATCTTTAATCTCCTCCCCATCCACACTGCATAGCAACCCAACCTCATCCTTCCTTATTTTTTTTTTATTTATATAACTAAAAAGCTCTTATGATTAATTTTAATTTCCTTAGCAAGAGCTAATTCAGCTTCACTTTTAGCAATTCTCACTTTATTCCTACATTTTCTAACATCCAAGAGATAGCTTTCTTTGCTAATCCATTCCTTTTTCCATTCCCTATAGGCTTTCTGCTTACTGTGGATACACTTTTTGAGGTGGCTATTTACTGACCTGGGTCTAGAGATTTTTGCTACATGACTTTTGCCCTTGCATGGCATGCAAATTTCAAATACTTTGTGTATAGTTGATTTAAAGAAATTCTAAGCCTCCCCCACATTTAAATCCTTGAACTCTTCAGTCCAGCTGACTTCTTTAACTAAGTCTCTTAATTTCCCAAACTCTGTTCTTTTGAAATCAACATAGTTGATGACCTGGTTTGGATTATCCTTCCATTTAATTTAAATTAATCAATTTGTGATCGCTTGATCCAAGGCTATTTCCTAGGGCCAGCTCTTCTATGATGTCTTTACTACTTACCAACACCAAATCTAAAATTGCATCAGCTCTTGTCGGTTCAGTGACAATTTGATGAATAAATCTGTGATCTATTGCACACAGGAATAACTGTATCCTATCAGTATTAGTAGCATTTATTCTCCAGTCTGTACCTGGGAAGTAAAAACTCCCATTATGACGTAATAATATTAACGTGATCTCTATCCATATCTGAAACTGACCCTGGCGGTCTCTAGCAGACTCCAAACACTATCCCAATAGAACAGTTTTTGCAATCCTCCTCCAAAGTGATTTTGAACCAAAGAAATCCCGTTTTTTTCATGCCACTTCTTATTTCTTTACAGGTTACCACTTCATTGATGTTCAATGCTACCCCACCAGCTCTATTTTTATTCCCATCTTTCCTAGACAACACTTACCCTTTAATACCTGCATTCCAGCCATGAGTGCTATTCCACCACATTTCTGTAACCCCTATAATATTCAGTTTGATCTCCTACACCAGTAATTCTACTTCCTCCACTTGGCTGCCCAGATTTCTTGCATTCATGAACAAACATTTCAGTTGATTCAGTTGATTCTCTCAGCCCTCTCCCACTTTTCTAGCCAGATTAGTACAGTTCTGTCCCTAAGTTCAGTTAGGTTCACTCCCTCTGGGGTCACCTGGCATTGGCCACTGTTGGTAGACAGGATACTGGGCTGGATGGACCTTTGGTCTGACCCAGTACGGCCATTCTCGTGTTATGTTCTTAAGTGTAACTCCTATCTGGCTACTACTCCAATCACTGCTTGTACATGGCTGTGAATCCCAAATGGAGATAGGTGGAGCATGGCCTAAGCTCCACTTTGAGGAGTGGAGCTTAGGCCATGCTCCTCTCCTCTGCCTTTCCTGATGTCAAACTCATAGAGCTCCCTGATGAATTTGCTGGCTTCTGTCTGCCTCAAGAATGACTCTCTTGCTGACCCTTGCAAAGTAGATGCATGGACCCCTCTGTTACCTTTACAAGGTATTATTGTTCAGATTAGGCTTCTAGAGGGGAATCTTGTTTTGAAGTCTCTAATCTACAAAACCTGTTCCTTGAGTAAGGGCAGCCTAACTGTCCCTCACTCAAAGAAGTTTTTTAATTTGTTCTTAGGATTTCCTTACTTCTGTTGGCCACTCTAATTTCTTCTCTGTGATATGTTTCTGTGATTTCTGTGATGCTCTCAGTCTGCGTTTTTCCTCTATGCTCCTTAAAAAGAACAATCAGAATTACAGGTAATTTTTCCTAATGAATCATTGCAGGTTTGCCACATGTTCATACCATACCAGCTCTGTTTTAAACCATTTCAGTTGCAACTCTCTCTTGTCACCTGTCATACAGTTCCCAAAACACCTGCAGTAAGCAATCTGGGAGATTATGAATGGCTAGTTTTGCACTGTGTGTCCAAGGAGAACTCTCTGAACTATTTCACTCTGAACCATTGTAATGCCATACATGCTACAACTTAAATGCTTATTATTAAAATAGTATTTAGCTTTCCTTAAAGCAAAGCAAATCTAGATGGTATTTGATGCGCAGAAACCATGTGGAGCATATAGCTGGATGTGATGTGTGATAAGAGTGCACTGGGGCACCATATAGTTATTAACATGATACATTTTTCCAGTGTGTACAAGGGCAAATAGTCCTGCACATCCATGTTAATGATATTGTGTTAATTCCAGAGTCTGTTAGATAGAAGCCAAATTAAAGGAGAGGGAAAAATCATGGAGCAGGTCCTCAAGGAATCCATTTTGATGAACTTGGAGGAGAGGAAGGTGATCAGGAAAAGTCAGAATAGATTCACCAAGGGCAAGTCATGCCTGACCAATCTGATTGCCTTCTATGATGAGATAACTGGCTCTGTGGATATGGGGTGGACATGATATACACAAGACTTTAGCAAAGCTTTTCATACGGTCTCCCACAGTATTCTTGCCAGCAAGTTAAAAAAGTATGGATTGGATGAATGAACTATAAGATGGATAGAAAGCTGGCTAGATCACTGGGCTCAATGGGTAGTGGTCAACGGCTCAATGTCTAGCTGGCAGCCAGTATCAAGTGGAGTGCCCCAGGGGTCGGTCCTGGGGCCAGTTTTGTTCAACATCTTCATTATCTGGATGATGGGATGGATTGCACCCTTAGCAAGTTTGTGGATGACACTAAGCTAGGGGGAGTGGTAGATATGCTGGAGGGTAGGGATAGGATCCAGAGTGACCTAGACAAATTGCAGGATTGGGCTAAAAGAAATCTGATGAGATTCAACAAAGACAAGTGCAGAGTTCTGCACTTAGGATGGAAGAATCCCATGCACTACTACAGGCTGGGGATCGACTGCCTGAGTGGCAGTTCTGCAGAAAAGGCCTGGGGATTACAGTGGACAAGAAGCTGGATATGAGTCAAGAGTGTGCCCTTGTTGCCAAGAAGACTAACAGCATATTGGGCTGCATTAGCAGCAGCATTGCCAGCAGATCGAGGGAAGTGATTATTCCTCTTTATTCAGCACTGGTGAGGCCACATCTGGAGTATTGTGTCCAGTTTTGGACCCCCACTACAAAAGGGATGTGGACAAATTGAAGAGAGTCCAGTGGAGGGAAATGAAAATGATTAGGGGTCCTGGGCACATGACTTGTGAGGAGAGGCTGAGGGAATTGGGGTTATTTAGTCTGCAGAAGAGAAGAGTGAGAGGGGATTTGATAGCAGCCTTCAACTACCTCAAGGGGGGTTACAAAGAGGATGGAGGTAGGCTGTTCTCAGTGGTGCCAAAAGACAGAACAAGGAGCAATGGCCTCAAGTTGCAGTGGGGGAGGTCTAGGTTGGATACTAGGAAAAACTATTTTACTAGGAGGGCGGTGAAGCACTGGAATGGGTTACCTAAGGAGGTGGCGGAATTTCCATCCTCAGAGGTTTTTAAGGCCTGACTGGGAAGATTTAGCTGGGGCTTGGTCCTGCTTTGAGCAGGGGGTTGGACTAGATGACCTCCTGATGTCTCTTCCTACCCTAATCTTCTATGATTCTATGAATAGAGAAAAATCCGTTAACTGTTGGAATAATTTACCAAGGGTCATGGTGGATTATCCCTCTTTGGCTACTTTTAAATCAAGAGTGGATGTTTTGTTCTAAAAGGTCTGTTCTGCTCTGGTTCCATAGCAAGGACTGAGTTGAGTTTTGTACCTAAAGCAAGGATTCAGCTACTTTGTTACTGATCAGTTTGATTTAATCTGGCACTGCAAACACTACTGTGAAACTGTAGACATGTATGTGTATTCCATAGCAACATCACTACAGGATGGAGTTAAGGTTTTTGGTTGTCTTAACTGTGCATTTTCATCCCTTACGATGTTTGGATTTCTCTTAAATTAAACCTCAACTCTTTATTTCTTGGGTTTGCATTGCTTGTTTTGGGGATTATGGCATTCCTGTAATGTGTTAAACCACTGATATGTCTACTTTTATTCTTAACTCCAATTCAACATAGTTTTTTGGGTGCTGGGAGCAGGGGAAATACTGCTTATACTCAAGCAGAATAATACTCTTGAAGTGATATCTTACTGGTTTACCCTATCCTCTCCATAATATGTTTATTGCCCATTGAATAGTAAGCAAAATGTGAAGTGAAATGCCTGATGTCTAGATCATTTCATAGGAAGAGGATGAATTAGCAAGGAATATTCTGATAAATTTTGAGTAAGATTAGTATTATATAAGGTCAGATTTCTATACTGAAAATGTTTATGTATAATCAGATTACATTCAATAATGAAGTAGAAATTAAGAAATACAGACAATTGATAAGGCAAACTAGAAGTATAAGTGAACATCTCTGTGCAGCAGGATTGAGGACAATAAGTGGGAATTTTAAAAAAATATTAGGAACAAAAGCAATCCTAGCAACTGGTAAAATTGTCATCATGATACAGACCCAAAATGAGTATTTAATATACTGTTTGCAAAGAAGTTGCATGACATATTCATATCATACATTAACAGTAAATTCCTTTCTATTCCAACAGTAACTCAGGTGGATGTTAAACAGCTTACGGTATTGTTAAATATTTTAAAATCAGCAGGTCTGGATAACATCCACCCAAGAATTTTAAAAGAGAAGGCCAAGGAGCTCTGTGGGCATTGATGTTAATTTTTAAATAAATCTTCAAATTCTGGGGAAGTTCCAGAGGACTAGAAGAAAAGTTAATATCATGCCAATATCTTAAAAGGCTAAATTGATAATTATAAGCCCTCTTTGCCTGACATCAATTCCAGGGGAAACGATGGAAAAAAATGTTATGAGATTCAATTAACAAAGAATTAAGGAATGGAAATCAATACCAATAAACATGGTTTCTTAAGAACTAGGTTTTACCAAATTAGAAAGATACTGTTTTTTGATGATATTACAAATTAGGGCGATAAAGATAACAGTGTTGATATACTGTACTTAGACACTTGCAAGGTTGGTGACTTATGTTAATATGATTTTTTTTTTAAAAACAACACTTCCCAAAATTAATGTGGCACATATTGAATTGATTAAAACCTGGCTAATTGACAGATCCCGAAACATATTTGTAAATGAGGAATGATCATAAACTGGTTTGCTGAACAGTCTCCAAGGGATTGATTCCCAACCTAACACAGGTCAATACCTTTTTCCAATTATCTGGGAGAAAATTCAAAATCATTGATGATGAAGTTTGCCAAAGTATAACAAAGTTTGGTGTGATAGTAAATACAAATAAGGAAAGGGCACTTATATAAAGAGTGATATAGATTGCTTGAAAAACTGGGTGTATTGAAATAACAAGGGTGCACATCTAGGATCAAAGTGCGGCGACCGTATTGACAGTATGAGGCAATGTAGCCTCAAAAGCAGTGATTCTTATTATTTAATGATTTAGCATGTGTCCTGCAGTCGTACCTAGAAGCCTCCATCATGGACAAGGCCCCTATTGTGCTAAGTGCTGTACAAACCCAGAACAAAATGACTGTCCCTGACCCAAACATCTTACAGTCTAAGTCTAAGACAGGAGGTAACAAGGGAATACGGACATGCAGACATGAGACAAAAGGAAACAATGAGACAAAATTGGTCAGCATAATAAACAGTGGCCTCACTCTCAGCACGAGCTGCTTAAATGTTGGCAAGTGTTTTGTAGCCATTGCAAAAGAGTTTTAAGCAGGGTTTTGAAGGAGGATACTGCAGATGTTTACAGGGAGCTTTCCCCAAGGGTAAGGAGCAGTGTGGGAGAAAGTACCAAGGTGCTTAATTGAAATTTTCAGAAGAGCACAAGGATTTCTGGCATCATGAGCTGACTGGAGGTGAGAGTCAACATCTATATAGTGAATAAGGATTAATAGACTGTGTGGGGAAAGGCCATGAATTCAAATAGCTTCTGTATGATGCTATGGTGAGCCAGTGGAGGGATGGAAAAGGAGGGACTATATAGCCAAAGAAACAAGTTATGAAAACAATCTTTACAGCAGCACTCTGAATGGATATGAGCACAGCAAGATGGGATTTGTTGGGGTTGGGGAGAAGGATGTTGCAGTAGTCAAGATACAAGATGATGACGGCCTGGACAAGAATATTAGCTGTGTGGACACAGAGGAAAGGCTATTTCATAGAAATGTTCTGAAGAAAGAAGCAGAAAGATTTATATGCAGCCTGGATATGGGGATCTAAGGAGAGGGACAGGTGGAAGATGATGCCCAGATTATGGGCCAGAATTATGGGCAGGATGGTTGTTTTGTCCACAGTGAGGGAGAAAGGATGGAGTGAAAAGGGATTGTGGGGACAGACTAAAAGCTCTGTTTTGGCCCTGTTGAGTTTAATCGGACATATGGACATACAAAATGAAAAATCAGAGAGAGGTACTATTTCAATTTTGGCAGGAGACAGTTCTGGAGTAGAGAGGTAGATCTGTGAGTTATTAGAATAAGGGTAATAGTATAATTTGTGTTTGTGCATTAGATTTGTGTTTGTGCTGGCTCCCCTGACTCTGGTGAGGTTGTGAGCACGGGCTCTGGTGCTGACTGCTCCGCCAGTTCCCATCCTTGGGCTGGTTCTGGCTGGGTCCCAGGAACTGGATTTACAACTGCTGCCATAGACTCTGGTCTGGAGTCTCGTCCCACCACCTCTGGCTGGGTTCCTTTAGGATACTCAGGAATGGAGTTAGGTGTAGAGGCCTGTTTAGCCTGGCTGCGGGTGACCACCCCCACCCATTCTGTTAGCCTCACAGGGTTGGCTAAGACAAGTGTTCTCCCAGCAGCATGGGAATGGAATAATCATCATAGACTGCAAAAGTCCATATTTGGACTTGGGCCTCTGGGTTGATGAATTTGGGGTCCGCCAGAGATTGGTGGATAGCTGACACCTGTGTGCCAGCGTCTCTCCACGCAGTAATATTCCTTCCGCCCACACTCACAGTTTCCCTTCGCTCTGGGGGTATTTGTGAGACATCTGAGCCTGAAGGCTCTCGGTGGGACTCTGAGATGATGAGTTGCAGTTGGCTGGTACTTTTGGGGCAGATGGCATTTACGTGCCCCAGATCATTACATTTAAAGCATCGCCCAGCTGACTGTGGGCTGGGGCGAGGTGGGTGGTTGGAGAGAACTGCTCCATTTGTATTAGGAGAGATAGATGTTCCAGAGATTTAACATTTGCTCCTGATATCCAGGCATCCCAATTTTTTACAATGTGGCAGGCAT
>NW_020693624.1:0-2816 GCF_002925995.2 Terrapene triunguis
TACAGCCTGCTTTAAAAATGATCCGACATTGGATTAGTCTGGTTTCTTTTGGCAGTTTGTTCCACAGACAAGCTCCTTCCCCTAAGAGCATTTTATCTTACACAATATTTAATGCTGAGTTTTGTAAGTTGCATCATCCTAGAGAAGACCAGCTATCTTGGAGGAGGATCATGATAAAGCATTCTCACAGAAACTGGCATTCTAAGAAGCCCCCAAGAAGAACTTTCTAGAATCCAGGGACTTAGAGCAACTGAAAGCTCCATGAAGTCCTCTGTGGCCTTGAAATGTAAATCTTAGTTACTTGGTCATATCTTAGGCCTGGTCTACACTACGAGTTTAGGTCGACTTTAGCCGCGTTAAATCGACTTAAGCCTGGACACGTTTACACTACGAAGCCCTTTCTGTCGACTTAAAGGGCCCTTTAAACCGGTTTCCTAACACCACCTCGACAAGGGGATTAGCGATAAAATCGGCCTTAGGGGGTCGGAATTGGGTTAGTGTGGACGGAATTCGACATTACTGGCCTCCGGGAGCTATCCCACAGTGCTTCATTGTGACCGCTCTGGACAGCACTCTCATCTCAGATGCACTGGCCAGGTAGACAGGAAAAGCCCCGCGAACGTTTGAATTTCATTTCCTGTTTGCTCAGCGTGGAGAGCACAGGTGACCATGCAGAGCCCATCAGCACAGGTAACCATGATGGAGTCCCAGTCCCAGTCCCAGGATCGCAGAAGAGCTCCAGCCTGGACCGAACGGGAGGTACAGGATCTGATCGCCATCTGGGGAGATGAAGCAGTGCTCGCCGAACTCCGAAACAGTAAAAGAAACGGCAAAACATTAGAAAAGATCTCCAAGGCCATGAAGGACAGAGGCCATAACAGGGACGCGCGGCAGTGCCGCGTGAAAATTAAGGAGCTAAGGCAAGCCTACCACAAAGTCAGAGACGCAAACGGAAGGTCCGGGGCAGAGCCGCAAACATGCCGCTACTACGCGGAGCTGCATGCCATTCTAGGGCGTGCAGCCACCACTAGCCCAAGCGTGTTCTATGAGTCCCTCTCTGCAAACGGGGAAGCGGGTTCGGCGGACGAGGAAGATGAGGATGGAGAGAACATAGATAGCTCACAGCAGCAAGGAAGCGGAGAAACCAGTTACCCCAACAGCCAGGATATGTTTGTCACCCTGGACCTGGAAACAGTAACCCCCGAACTGACCCAAGACCCTGAGGGCACACAGGGGACCTCTGGTGAGTGTACCTTTGCAAAAATTACACATGGTTTAAAAACAAGCGTGTTTAATGATTAATGATTAATTTGCCCTGGCAATCGCGGCCAGTACAGCTACTGGAAAAGTCTGTTAACGTGTATGGGGATGGAGCGGAAATCCTCCAGGGACATCTCCAGAAAGCTCTCCTTCATGTATTCCCAAAGCCTTTGCAAAAGGTTTCTGGGGAGGGCTGCCTTATCCCGTCCGCCATGGTAGGACACTTTACCACGCCAGGCCAGTAGCACGTAGTCTGGAATCATTGCATAACAAAGCATGGCAGCGTATGGTCCCGGTGTTTGCTGGCATGCAGACAACATCCATTCCTTATCGCTCTTTGTTATCCTCAGGAGAGTGATATCATTCACGGTCACCTGGTTAAAATGGGGCAATTTTATTAAGGGGACATTCAGAGGTGCCCCTTCCTGGTCTGCTGAACAGAAATATTCCCCGCTGTTAACCACGCGGTGGGGGGGAGGGGTGAAGTGACCATCCCAGAGAATTGGGTGTGAGGGGGAGGGGAGTTAGTTGGGTTTGTGCTGCATGTTAAACCTGAAATCGCAGCCCCTCCTTTTACATTGCAAACCCATTTTAAATGGCACGGGTGCTTGGTATGGGAAATGAGGGCAGAACTGTTTGAAACCATCCCCACATGTTAAGAAGGTTAAAAAAGCCCAAAGACTATATGTCTTACCATGGCTGCCTGCAAGCAGAAATCTGTGTCCTGGCACTGCGTGAGTGATCTCTCACACCAAACCAGGAGACTCTCAATATAAGAGGAAAAATGCGACCTTGTAACGAAAGCACATGTGCTGTGTGATGTTGTGAACAGCAAAATCTAACGTGAAAGAGTCTACCCATTGTTCTCTAAAATGTATCTTTTTTAACCACCTCTCCCTTCTCCACCAGCTGCAAACCTTACTCCTTCGCAGAGGCTAGTGAATATTCGAAGAAGGAAGCAAAGGACGCGTGACGAAATGTTTACTGAACTTCAGACTGCCTCCCACGCTGACAGAGCACAGCTGAATGCGTGGAGGCAGTCAATGACTGATTTTAAAAAAGCTCAATATGAGCGAGAGGAGAGGTGGCGTGCTGAATCGCGGGCTGAAGAGGAGAAGTTGCGTGCTGAAACGCGGGCTGAAGAGGAGAGGTGGCGTCAACTTGTAATCAGAAAGCAAGAGTCGATGCTCCGGCTGCTGGAGCATCAAAGTGATATGCTCCTGCGTATGGTTGAGCTGCAGGAAAGGCAGCAGGAGCAGAGAACGCCGCTACAGCCCCTCTGTAACCAGCAGCCCTCCTCCCCAAGTCCCATTGCCTCCTCACCCAGACGCCCAAGAACACGGTGGGGGGGCCTTAGGCCACCCACTCACTCCACCCTAGATGATTTCCATAGCAATAAGTTTTAAAGTTTTAAATTGGAGTGTGTCCTTTTCCTTCCCTCCTCCCCCACCCATCCCGGGCTACCTTTCCAATTATCCCCCTAGTTGTGTGCTGAATTAATAAAGAATGCATGAATGTGAAGCAACAATGACTTTATTGCCTCTGCAAGTGGTGCT
>NW_020693625.1:0-4309 GCF_002925995.2 Terrapene triunguis
CCATCAAGTAAAGCAGTGATGTACGGGGAGCTGTCAGCAAACCAGTAAAGTGCCTGAACCCACTACTGCTTATTGCTAAAAGCAGCGAAGTCAGAAGGCTTAGCTTATCCAAGGAAGGAGGGGAAGGAGTTTTGGGTGCCACAGAAAGGGCAGCTTGACCCCGCCTCCTTCCTGATAAGAATTAGGTTGAAGTATCAGCACCCTGCATTTTAGAAGAGCAGGATGTGCCCCAGAAATGTGTCTGTTAGGGCCTCAAGACTGCAAACTCGGGGGGAAAAACACACCTGGTTAATCAATAATCAGAAGAAAACCTCTTGTTTGACCACTGAAACTGCTTGCTTAACAAGTTTTCTTTAAGGGACATGTCATTGTGTTACTAATGTATAAAATAAGGGGGAAACGTTTGAGGTAATGGGACTCTTCAGGACTGGACTCTCCTTCTGGATACATCTTCTGTTCCCCACCGGCAGCCGCTTTGACACTCATGAGCCACACTCAGCTTTGGTAATTATCGAGGGTTGGGGGTGTTTTACTAACCTGTTGCGGACGTGTGTAAGTGCTTGAGACTAAGTAAAGTTTAGTTTTAAGTTCTCCTATTGGCAAGCCCAGGGGAAATATGGGGTTTCCATGTTTTCAGGGGATGTCCCCTCCCTCCCAGTAAACCCACCAAATCCATCCCCTTCACTATCTCCTATCCCCCCTCTCTTCTATGCCTAGTCAGGAAATGGCACAGACCTAGTCCTTTTGCAAACAGCTCCCATCAGTATCTGATTTCCCAATTCTAATGCCTGGCACCTATTTCCCTCTTCAGAACAATCGCCCCTCCCCTCCCCCCCCCCAACACACACACACTTCAAGCCCCAGCTCCCCAATATATTCCCCAAACAAGGGCTCAACTCAGTTTGGCACCCCCCAAATCCCCAGCACTCACATCCTCACTCCACCCAAACTACTGCCTGACTCAGACAATGGCTCCCTACTCCACCTCACAGAATGGTCCTTGTCATTGCCAATGTGGCCCATGTCAGGGAGTGAGACCTGCAGCATTCTCAACCCCCTGAGGTGTCTGCTGCCAGTGGACCTCAAACCCCAAATTCCTTCCGTGTGCCTCTGAGTCTCCCCAGTCCCACCCCACATGTCCCAGTTTCCCAGATCCTCCCCCATGTAATTCTATCCCCTCTACTTTCCACACCATGTGGCTCTCACCCTCCTGATCCCATCACATGTCCCATTCCTCTTCATCACACCCCTCCTTCTTCTCCTTCAACCCCCCTAATGTTCCTCTAACTCCCAATCTCCAAACCCCAAATCGCCCCTGCCTCACACCTCAGGGGTGTTTTCAGAGGGGCCCCAATGGCCTCTCCCTCCCTTCTGTCTTCAGGCCTCCAGGTTGCGCCCATCTACACTCTTCAGCAGGCTGCCAATGGAAGCCGCTGCCCTCCCAATCCACACAGAAACTGATGGATTTTCAGGGGGAAGGACAGGGCCCAACCCTGCATGAAGACTGAGCTCTGCTGGAGCCAGCTCTGCTGACTTGTGGGGAGCTCCATCATCTATGGTCATGTTCAGATCCCGGCTTTGTCATGGCAAAGACTGTCAAAGTCATTTTAGAGGGACCTGTTGTGCCCTTGCTCTCTACGACACACAAAGACTACGGGAAAACCAGGCAGGCCCCGCTGCATTCCACAGAACTGTGTATATTACTGGGCACAAAAATACTAGGTCTGGTTTTCCATGGAGACTTCTGCTCAAACAATTTTGATGGCTACATGATCCCAACGGTTTAAAAGAATAATACTCAATTCTTATACACCACACACGTATATTCATGACTCAAAGCATCCTCAATATTATGAAGTTTATTCTGTGATTTTCCAAGGATTTGAAACATCTCTGTAATGGGATGGACGCATAAAAATAGGAAAAATAAAAAAACATACACTAAGAATATTAATCAATACTGTATGAAAAAGGTGCACAAGTAATACACACACACATACACATAGAGTTTGGTCCCAAGTTATTAGTATTTTTAATAGTGTCATATATGTCCAGGGATGAGCAAGAATCCTTTGCAGAACTTAGGGCTAAGCCTTTAAAACATGTCTAATAGCAGATGTTGCATCTGTGGCTCACAGAGGAGTTAGATTGAGTAACAGCAACAGTTGCTAGCGGAGCTAACCACAAACTCTCACTCACTTGTGAAGTAATTTCACCTTTTATCAGTTTATTCTGTATTATTTGCTTTATTCCTAGAAGTCCGTAGCAGATAGACAAGATCAAGCTGGGACTTGATGTGGCAGCATAATGTCCATTTTAGAAACGATATACAAAAATATAGAACTATATAGGAAAACAGAACCCTGCAAGTTGAGGAAGTTTCATTACCCAGGCGATCTCACTGGAAAGAGTACTGAAGGCATTTTGGAGAAAGTTGTGTATTTTAAAGAAGTTGGCTGAGAAGCTGGCTGGACCATTAATGTTGGTTTTCAATAAGTCTTGAACACTGGGGAAGTTGCAGAAGACTGGTAGAAAGCTATTATTGTGCCAGAACTTAAAACGAGTGAACAGGAAGCCCTGAGTTATTATAGGCATGTCAGTCTGACATCAATTGCAGGAAAGATAACGGAGTAGTTGATACAGACCGGATTAATACAGTATTAAAGGCAGGTAACAGAATTAATGCCAATCAAATGGGTTTATGGAAAAGAGGTCTGGTCAAACTAACTTAATATATTTTATGAGAATACCAGTTTGGGTTATGAAGATAATGTTGTTGATATAATATACTTAGTCATCTGTAAGATATTTAACTTGGTACCACTGGACATTTGGATTTAAAAAATGAATTATATAAAACTAACATGGCATCATTGATGGGGTATATGTCTGGTGGGGTCAGCCTCCCTGCTCTCTTTCTTGCCAGAGATTGGTGAATATTAAAGAGAAAACATATATAGATAGATAGATAGATCATAGCTCATCATGCTGCAACATTAATGGCACAGTAAAAGAAAACAGCTCTTCTCTCTGTACCCTTACCCAGTTATTCTCTACACTTCATCTGCTACTTAGAAGGATGGCTACCTATGTTATGAGATCTCTTCAGAAATGCCAGTCCAATGGATCATCAGGTGAAATGGCCGAATAGCACTTACGAGATTTCAATGGGCTTCACTTTACAGGTTTTCACTTTTCATTGGTTTCACAACATATCAACAGAGCGTATCAGCTTCCTTATTACAAACAAATGCCTTGGTATACTATATAAATGATCACTGATAAAGAGAATGAGAAGTGACTGGGCTACAGCGGTAGCCAGGGAAACAGAAAGAAATTTCCAAACTTCTGTAATGGAGTCAGTGCTCACTGAGAGCCCAAGTAGGATCAATGAGGTAGAACAACTTTACCCCTGATAACGGTTAGTTTTTTACCCAGTGATCTGTGAGTTTTTAAGGGCTAGACGCTGCCATACTTAGGGTATATCTACACTACAAGAACTACAGCAGCATAGCTGATCTCTAAGGCTGAAATTTGACGCCTAATCCAAATGTGACCTCAAAGGGAATGTCTACACAGCAACATGACACCGGTGGCTGGCCTCAGGCTATGGGGCTGTTTCACTGCTGTGTAGATGTGTGTGCTGGGGCTGAAGCCTGGGCTCTAGGATGCGGTGAGGTGGAACGGTCCCAAAGCTTGGGCTGCAGCCTGAGCCCAGAAGTCTACACAGCAATGAAACCACCAGAGCCCAAACCCTGCAAACCTGAGTCAGATGGCATGCGTCAGCCCCAGTTTTCCTTTTTTTATGGTGTAGACATAGTCCTAGAGCATCTGCAATATTATTTTAGTATTAAAAATTCTTAGCACTGGGGCAACTCTGCTCCCACCATATGAGCATGTAAAACACAGCACCCCTTGAGCAGAGCTAAGGGCCTTTTGTTTTAAGTCTTTATGATAAGGGGACCAGCAGCCTCAATCATGAAACTTTATCCCTAAATAAGTCAAAACAGAGATTTGTTCTACAGGGTGGCCGTCCCTCTTCCACTCAATTTGCGGAGGGTTCTTCCCAGAAAACATGACTTAGTCTCATTATAAATGAGAACCAGGTCTTGCAAGTTAAAATAAGAGGAAAAAGTCATTTCAGGAGAAGCCTCTTGGAATTTGCGATAAAACAAGCATTTCGTCGGCATATAGTAACAGCGAGATAAATCTACCCTTAATGTGTGGTGGTGAAAATTTATTTTCCTTTAAACATCCACCGCATCATTAATATATAAATTAATAACAAGAGGTGCTAGAAGGCATCCCT
>NW_020693626.1:0-7065 GCF_002925995.2 Terrapene triunguis
AGGGAGGAGGAATGTAGTGAGCGAGGGGCAGGGCCTCAGGGAAGGGGAAAGGCTAGGGTGTTCGGTTTTTGTGCGATTAGGAAGTTGGCAACCTTAGTCCTAATGTATATATAAGAATTTGGTAATGAGAAGCTCTTACAAAGATGCAATGAAGTGCAAATAAAAATAGTTTGGGGTTTTAAATTGTGAGCTACATTTTGCCAGATCAGAAAAAATGTTAGGGATTTTCATAAATATTAGTCCAGTCCTTAAGAGACACAAATACACCATTTTATTGTCATGTTTGGCTTTGGCACATATTGGAAACTTTTATGCAACTCCAAAAACTCTGACAAACTTCACTAGTTTGAACTAAGTGGCACCTACATCTATTAAATCCACCTTTCTTTATTCATTTTAAAGATAGGACTAAATAACAAAACCTTTCATTTAAAGCACTTCTCCATAATCAGAAACATGTATATATGTACACATATGGAAGGAGAGGGAAGAAGAGGGAATATACACAGACCACACGCAATATTTCTGCATCAGGTTTTTAATTCCAAACTAAACATTGAGGATCTTGAGCTAATGAGAGATCTACTCTCTGTCTGATGCCTGCACATAGCTACTAATATTAAAAAGGAGAAATAAGTTTTGAGGTTGCCCTTGCTTCCATGGACTACCAGTTCCATAAACGTCTAACACATTTCTGTAACAACTCTCAATGTTGTAACAAGAGCCAGGCAGTATTGGCATATGCAAATAGCAACATCATACGAATATTAATTTTAAAGACAAAAGAAAAAGGACAGCTGGAGAAACACAAAGGAAATTCAAAGCTTTCAATTACAATTTAGACAGAGACACAGTCAAGATATAACAAATGAGGGCTCATCGAGGAAGTAATTACAGGCAGGCCCTACTTTGCCTAATTGTTGGTGGAGCCTTTAATTTGAATTTCTCTGCTCTTATTACTTTATAGCCAATACACTGCAATACTTTTTGCTAAGTGAACTCATCTATGTTTTCCATACATAAACAACAAAGTAATTCAAGGATATAACATAGATAGATTAAGTACTAATGTAGACCATTCAATTGAGGAGTTAAAGAAAGAGTGTCAGGAAATTCCTTCTATAACTAGACTATAAAAAATAGGCATGTTTTCAAACAACTCAACTAAGTGGGTAAAATACAATGTAGCTCCATATATGGTACACACAGAGGGCAAAAACTTAGTTCACTTTTCTAAGATACTGAAAGCTTCCAACAAAGACATTTTTTTATGAAGGGGAAAATTTACTCTGAGCCTGCAATCAGCTTAGTAGACTGTGCTTAAGACCTATTCTTAGAAGGTGAGCTCCCTCAAAAGCCACTGATTTCATTGTAAATGGAGGACACTCAGTAACTCACAGGCTTGGACTAAATATTTCTAGATTCCAAACAGATTTGTCCTTTTAGCATAATTTATTTAGACGTGAATCCATATAAGTTTCCATATTGTAGCAAGAATAAAAACCACTCAGCTGAGAAGCCTGCTCCCCCCGCCCTCAAAAAAAAAAAAAAAAAACACCCTTCCCAAATCTATGCTGGTTTACATTTTTCTACTAATACTGCTAGATATCACTCAGCTCCACAATACAGCAAATCTTTTCACTTTCTTTATGCTCTGAGGCTGTGGATTTTAATTCTTCCAAAAAATGTTTAAAACATCATCTCGTTTCAATTTTAATATCACATGGAATGTACAAGTTCATGATTAGTATCCTATTGTGCAATCAGAGGCAATCTTCCTCCAAAAAAGTGTTCAAGATTTGAGAATAATATCTTGCATAAATTCCACTAGAGAGTCATTTGCAAGATTTTTTTTTTTTTTAATAGTACAAGATTCCAAAACTAACCACCCTGCTTAGATTTAAGGACACAAACACCTGCATTTCAGAAGTTATTTGAACACCATTCTTAATTTAGGGTAAAGGTTTCAGCCTTAGAATGCAATATAACATAACAAAGCAGACTGTACAGATGCACAAGAAATGTCTATCACATAAAAAAATGATTCACAGAAACAATACATTTGAAGTTTCTTGTGCAACAAAAACATATACAGTATTATAGTATTTGAGGTTAACCAATTAGCTCAAAGAATTAAAGGAATTGGGAAAATGACAAGATCCAATTATTATATAAAGAACTGTACTTTGTACATTTTCAAACTAGGCATCAGGGCCAGTACAATTCTGCCATCTGCTGGAAAAGAAGAATACACTTTAAAATATTAGCAAACAACTTTAAGGCAACGGTATCTATTTGATAGCAAGTCATTTTTTTAAAAAGGAGTTTAAAGTAGTTTTGGGTATTACACCTGCCTCTAAATCCCCCTACCAGTTCTTAGAGTTTTACAATTAGGGCTTCCTATTATTTTTTTTTAAGTCTCTCTTATTTGTGTTGTTGGGTAAAAGAGATACCCAAACAAGTGAAACTGGCAGATACCTGTAAAAGTAAAAAATAGTGAATATGACTATTCACAAAAGTGCTGTCATATGTGCAACTGAAAAAAAAAATCAATCATTTTTGTCGCTAGGCTCTCAGATATAGTAAACTTTGGTGTTCCTTATAAAAACAATGCGTTAGTTAGAAAGACATCAGCCAGAAGAGTGATTTTTGTGTTAATGGTGTCTCTCTAAAATGCAAAGAAACATGAAAGCCATGAATGCGCAGATTTCTTTCAATGGTCTTTGGATCAAGCCCTTAGTAATGTAAAACCATGGAACTAGTGCCATAATAAATAAAATAAACAACAACTACCACCCAACTCTTAGTGCTTTATTTCAGCAGATCTTAAAGCACTTATAAAGGAGGTCTATCTTTATCTCCATTTTACAGATGGGGAAACTGATATACAGAGAGGTGAAGTAATTTGCTCAAAGTCACCCAGCATGCTAGTAGAAAAGCCAGAATAGATACAGTAGGACTGGAACGAAGATGTTAATCTGTCTGTCTGTCACCCCTCCACACACAGAAATGGACAGAACAATTGATCCCGCTGTGTTTGAGATATTTAAATGTATTTCATAAATTGTGCAGTATAACACATAATCCAATGTGCATGCTGCAGTGTCTTTCACTAGTGAATGCACTACATATACATATGATGTCCCACATACACGACTATATTATTACTTTACCCCATTCTCTCACTTTCCTGTGGGTTTTCCTTCTGATATTACTACTAAAGATGGACAATTCATCCATGTGCTAACTTTTTCTACTTTCATTTGGATCAGACAATATGGGAAAATATGCTAACCATTGGACACATTTGTAGTGTCTGGTGCATCATGGTATGAAAAGGTTGGTGAAAAATATCATTTCACTGCAAAAACACCAAAGAGGAGGATTCCCACCCTGTCTGTGTTTGATTAGCTTTATGAGTAATACAATTAAATAGGGCATTTGGAAGAGACAACAAGTCTGACAATTAGAGTGCAGCAAAATAAGGAATTTTTCAGTTCTGTGAAAATTTTGAAAAGTCAGAAAAAATTGTTTTGGATCAAACAAAATGTTTTGTTCAACTTGAAAAAAATGTTTCAGTTCAATTTTGAGTAAAACATTTTGATTATTCAGAATTTTGTTTTGTTTTTAAAGAATTAGATGAAACCAAATTGAATTCACAAAACATTTTGGTGTCTCCAAATCTGAATTTTTCCACCAAAAAAGTTTCAATTGAAAATTGTCACCCAGTTCTTTGGACATCCAGTTGCTAAGATGTGAATACATTAAAAGCTCAGATCAATGAACAGTAATCCTGGAGGAAATCAGTCCAACACTGATTACAACTGTTCATAGATTTATAGATTCTAAGGCCAGAAGGGACCATAATGAATATCTAGTGTGACCTCCTACATAACCCAGGCCAATGCACCAAAAATAATTCCTAGAGCAGATTTTTTGGAAAAACAGTCAATTTGACTTTGAAATTGTCAGTGGTGGAGATTCTACCACAACCCTTGGGAAAATATCCTACGGAGAAGTACAAACTGAAATAGAGAATTCAATAAAACAGGACATTTCTGAAAACATGTCTGGGAACAGAGACTTCAGAAATAGGGCTGTATGAAAATGAGAGGTCATTCCTGGGAAAGCTGCCTTCTGACATAACAAAAATCATGAACACTCGAGGTTAAACCACCAAATGTTTTGAATTTCTCCAGCCTAAACAGAGATGGTCTATTCATTTGAGCATCACTTGCTGAAAGATATTCTGTGTTCTTTGCTACAATGACAGAATAATGGGAATCATTAGAACCTGTTTTCTGTCTGTTTCTGACACTGCTGATCCATTTATTTTGTAATATGGTTGTATTTGTAAGGGAATGCAGTCTCATAGACAGAGATTGTAGAGACTGGGCCTTCTGAAATCTGGGCTCTATTCCTGGCTCTCACATCGACTCAATTGGACAGGTCCAATAAAAGATATTACCTCACCCACCTTGTTTTCTCTAATATTCTGGGACCAACATGGCTACAACAACACAGCATATAACCTCTCTGTGCCTCAGTTATAAAATGGGGATAATAACGATTACAGTATCTTCATAACAAGCTTTGAAATAGAGATGAAAAGCACTATAGGAAAGCTAAATGCAATTTTTATAGCCAGCCCTATTCTGATATCTTGGCCCCTAAAATTCTCCAGTTGATCTCTGGGTGTAGCAAAATTGCTGGACACTCTAATTTTCAAAGATGAGCACCTGCAGCTTCAAAGTGCTCCCTTTGGAGTTGTGGATGCTCAGTATGTCTGAAAAGTCATAGCCTAGATAAATATCGGAGTATCCTACAGTGTTCCTGCCATAAGAGCACAAATTCTGTCAAAAATGTATTGTGAAACTTCTGATAAAAAAGAAAGTTATATAAAAAAAAGGAGAAGAGCTGAGTTGTACTACAACCACCTTAGCAATGTTTGATCTGATCTCTCAACTGCATGAAAGGCTTCTCATGAGCAAAACATCTTAACAACTTGCTCTTATGTCTCCCTTTTTACAGCCATTTTGCATGATCACTTTCTTTCTCAGAATAGTTTTTTTCTGATCTTTTCTTATTCTTTTTCTACCCCAGCACTGCTCAGGTTTTAACAAAGGATGGATGGATGGATTATTTTTGGTCATTGTCACTCCAAAAAAAATTGTTAAACACTGATTAACACATTATCATGGGATTGTTAAAGCCTAGTCAGCTAATGGTTGCAGCAATTAGGTCCATCTGCCTACGTGCAGTTTTGAATGGGAGCTGGCTCCATGTGAATAGCAGAAATAGGCAGCACACACACACACACACACACACAGCCTAATGAATTTAAAAGAGGAATATGCTTATTTAAGATCACAGTTTAAATAATGTGACAAGATTGCTGAAGTACCCATAGAAATGCTGTCTGTCTTGGAAATTGTTTGATGCATATTATATATATTCTCCCACAAATTAAAAAATTTTGTTAGCTTCAGGTTTAGGTTGGTCAAATGCATTTGCTGTTAATGCAGTCAAACAAACCACATGCTAAAATAACTGCAACACCCACTTCTGTATACCTCACCACACAAACACTCTTTAAGGGGCATATGTTGTCCCTCATGCAAGACACAGGTAAGTGCGGCAGGTAATAGGAAATACCAAATGCACCTAAGGCACATATAGCCTACAGAATGCTGGTATGAGGCAACTGAGTCTATTATGTTCTCAAGTCCTCGACCTGTGTGGCTGCTGGGAGAGGGGGATTTGAAGGCTGAGGGGAAGTTTTACTCATTATATGGGTATATTTAGATCAGTGGTTATCAACCTGCAGCCGCAGACCGCTTGTGGTCCAGTCAGCCCCGAGCTGAGGCCCATGTGACATCCTCAGGGCCATACGGGTAGTATTGGATGCTGCCCACAATGGTAAATAGGCTGAGAACCACTGAACCACTATACAGTTATACTGGTATAGTCCCCTGTGGGGAGAATCATGAAGGCCCCACTTAGTCATTTACAGCACATCTGATAACTCTGCATATGACTGAGCTTTGCTCACAGAGGCATGGAATGTCAAAACCAGGGGTCTCAATAGCTGGATGACATGAGATAGGCACTGGCTTGTTTGAAGCTTGTTCTTGCTGCCTAGAGGTGACACTGAGGTTCTGGAAAGGAATTGTCCAGAGTGCCTGGTGCTAAGTTGGAAACAGAATCTACATCTCCCAAGTCCCCATCTACTAATAGACCTTTCTGTGTCTCTGACGTTTTAATGGCTATTCACTGGTTATTAGTACTGTCTTAGATCTGCCTCACTGTTATCTAAGTCTGTTTACTGGATCTGCATTACCTGCTAGTCAGCAAGTGCCTGTAGCCTTATCTCTGCCAGACAGGCTAAAGGTTTGTTTATCTTTACAACTTCTTGATAGAAGACCACACCCTGGGTCTGGCTATTCAGAGGCAGCAGCTCAACCTTCCCACAGCTCAGCCTATTCCCCCTCCCCTCATTTTCCCTATCTTGGGGTTTTGTTTATTTCTCCATTTGCTGTTCCCTACTTGTCTGTGAGAATGAGGGCACGAATCAGTCCTTGCACCCCTTTTCTCTGTCCACTCCTCTCCCCACTTTTCTCCTTCTCAGATCTGCTTTTCCACCCCCCCTCCATGCCTTCCTTCCCTCTTCTCTTCTAACCCATTCTCCCTGCTGTCGTCCTCTCTAAGCTTTTCTTCCTCATTACTATTTTATTCTACCCCCTTCTCTTTGACCCAGGTCTCCTTATGTTCTTCTTCCATCTCATCTCTTTCTTCTGTCTGGCTCCTCCCCCACTATCTTTCTCCCCTTCCCCCGCCCCCATTCCTGACCCAGCCTTCTCTCTGCTTTGCCCCAAAATATGCTGTAACCTCCATCTCCCCAAAATCCTGTGTCTTGGAGGTGGGGGGAGGGAATCAAAGCTCACAGAGAGACAGTGTTGTCCAGCAGATCAGACACAGGAGACCTGAGTTCTATTCCTGGTTTGGCCACTGGCCTTCTTGTCAAGGCTGGATCCCCACTTTGAACTTTAGGGTTCAAATGTAGGG
>NW_020693627.1:0-3789 GCF_002925995.2 Terrapene triunguis
GGTGCTGGAGAGGTAGGAAAGAGAATTTAATTACAGGCAGGGCAAGCTGCAGAATTAGGGGTCACGGCCTTGGGGGTAAAGAGTAACTTTGGTTCATTAGAAAGCTGCCTCTCTTATTGAGATTGCTGACCAGTCCTCCTTGACTGGGTGGGAGGCTCAGTATGAAAGGGAAGAGCCGCAGGAGTCTGGGAGCTTGAGTACCCCTCTTCGGGAAGTTCTGAAATTAACCTAAATCAGAGATTATTGTCCTTAGTAGCCAGTTTGGATGTCCTGAGGCAGGTCTCAAACAGGACTGGATTGAACTTCCCTTCTTGAGTAGCGAGGCTCTGATCTATAGCCCCCAGGAACTTGGGTGGGATTTGGAAGGTGCATCCCTAGAGAAAGGCTGGACCCACACTCACCTGGGTGAACAGCATAGCAGGTTACATCGGTTCCCTCCAGTTTGTTGGCCAGCTCTCGGGCATACAAGATGTTGGCCAGTTTGCTGGTACAGTAAGCCTGGATGTTCTGCAGTATCCCTTCCACCGGCTTATGGAGGTTCTCAAAGTCTATCTTCCCCAACCGATGTGCACTGGAGGCCACAATCACCACGCGGCTCGGTGCACTGAGCTTCAGCCGCTCTAAGAGGAGGTGAGTCAGAAGGAAGTGACCAAGGTGGTTGACCTGAAAGACCAGGTTAAAGCCATCTTTCTTCCTGCCACCTGCTCCAACCCCTGTAGAAAAAAATAAGCTCCAATATATAGCAGTGATCTCTGGTCCAGGACTTTCTCCACCTGACAGGGTCCTGCAAGCCAAAACCAGTCTACAGGGTGTTATTCCCTGCCTCAGGGAGTCATCAACCCAACATCAGCATCCAGGGATTTCCCCCAGATCCTCCTCAGCACAGCCTCAGGGCCTGAGCTACCTACCCCTGCCCCACCCAGAGCTGGGTGACAGACTCGGTAATGAGATTCCCACCTGCGTTGTTGATCAGGATGTCGAGGCGAGGCTCAGATCTCAGGAAAGTCTCTGCAAATGCTCGCACCGAGTCCAGGCTGGCCAGGTCCAGACTCATGAAGAGAACCTCATTGTTCCCGCTCTCCTGGAGAAAGAGGGGGGAGGCACTCAGTGTAGGCCACAGTGGTGCACAGGGCAGAGGGGCTCCGGCCCAGTGACAGCGACGGGGAAGGTGGTACCCTGTTTCCACCTTGAAGCACGGGGCACACTGCAAACAGGAACTAGCAGAGGGAGCTGCTTTCCCTTCAGAGCACCCAGCCCCAGAGCGTGCGTGTGCGGGTTTTTTGCAGGCTCCACAGTGGTTACTGTTTGGCACCATGCAGCCAGCCCACATTGAGGCACCTGAGCAGGATGGAGAAAGGCCTCACCGGGTGTTAAATTGGCAGTTGGGCAGGTAAACGGGGAATTCAGGCATACCTGGGGCAGTCAGAGAATCCAGCCTGGGGGATGCTGTCATCTTGGTTAGCTCCCTGCATATGGAAATGGGGCCCACCATGCCCGTGGAATGTGCACAAACCCCTTGCCAGCTTTCTCTGTAGGCAAGTACCTCTGCAGCCCTCCACTCCCCACCCACTGCTGGCATCTGTGCCCCTCGCCTCACTGGGGAGCAGCAGAGCCTTTACATGCTGCTCCCTCTCCTATGTGTCATGGCACCTGAACCCTTCCCCAAGCTGGTACCGCTGCCCTCTGCACCTCCCTGGGTCTGCCCCATCCTGAGCCTCGGTGGACCCTCGCCTTTCGCAAAGTTCGGCAGTGTCCCGTGACTGGCACAGGACGGGGCAGGCCTGCCATACTGCAGTGACTGCTCATCTCGGGGGCTCAGACTGCATCCATCTGAGCAAGAGAAAAGGAGCACAGAGCCCGCACCCGCCTGATGTCATAGACGGCCGCTTCTCCTCTCGCTCTGCTGCGACAGGCCAGGATGACGCGAGCTCTTCTCCGGGCCAGATCCAGGGCTGTCATCTTCCCAATCCCAGTGTTTCCCCCTGGAAAAGCAGAACAAGGAGCTGGGCCCAAGGAGGAGACCAAGAGCTGCCCAGCTCTGTGTTGTGGTAGCACTGCGTTCCCTCTCAAAGCAATTCATAGAGACTGCCTGAAATGCAGCCGCCTCTGGGGAGGAATGGTATCTAGCCTCTGTTTGCCAGAAACTGGGAATGGGCGATGGGGGATGGATCACTTGGTGATTCCCTGCTCTGTTCATTCCCTCTGGGGCACCTGGCCCTGGCCACTGTTGGAAGACAGGATACTGGGCTAGATGGGCCTTTGCTCTGACCCAGTAGGGGCATTCTTATGAGGAGTGCGCAGCCAGCACACAATCCCCTGCACAACAAACCAGGGGAAGAGAACTTTGCCGAGGACACCAGGGTCCAAACCTCCTCTCACTGAAATTGCCTGGGGAGCTTTGTTTTTTGAAAGTCACATTTAGAGGATCCAGATGCAGTGTTCTATGCGGAACTGCTACCGAGAAATCCTTTTTCTTACTAGGAATAGACTGTGGAACGCATTGCCACAGCATGGTGCTGAGGCCAAAACCTAGCCACAGCCAAGGAGGGATTGGCTGTTTCTATGGTTATCACGCATATCCAAAATTAGACTAGTCAATACTAGAAAAGGGTTTGGGGAGGGAAAGAGCAACTCAGCACCCAGCCAAGTTCAAACTCTTACAGGCTAGGAGACTTCACTGGGGGGCAGGTTATCCCGTAACCCTGCTGTGGGGCTGCCTGCCCATTCGTCTCACAAATCCAGCCCTGGCCACTGGACTGAAGGTGGACCCCAGGTGATTCCGATCTGTCTCAACTAGCGGAGTCAAATCTGCTGGGATCCCAACCCTTGACTGCAGGAGCCTTGGTAGCTCCAGCCAGATGCAGCGAGCTCACATCTGTGGCATACAGGGAGAGGGCAGAGCTGGGCCTGGCACCCATGCCCCTGGATGCTCTGCCAACAGGAGAGAACATGCTGCGTGAGAATCAGAGTCCTGGCCCGGGGGTGTTCCCACTTTGAAGACAGACGATCTACCAGAGCCCAGGCAGCGCCCCCACTGCCCCTGGAGGCACCTGTCCCCTCTCCCGCTCACCTGTGATTACCACGGTCTTCCCTCGGAGGCTGGTTTGGGCCCTACACTTGGCCCCTTTGATGCAGTTGTAATAGAGGAGGGTGTAGAGGCCCAGGAGCAGCCCAAGCACTAGCAGCACTGGTGCCATGGCTTCCCGGGGCGCGGCTAATAGGGTGAGCAGCAGTTTTCCCTTGGCTGCAGCCAATTCACAGACGCCTCCAGCTGCAAGATTCGCGTTCCCGGCCGAGCTGCTCTCCTCGGCGGGCTGGGAACTGAGCCCGAACCTGCAGCAAGGGAAGGACCAGGACAAAGGGCACTTGCTTCACATTGCATGAAAGCTCTCCTGGGCTGGTCTCTGCATGCAGCAGAGCTATGGCAAGCCTCCTGGGCCACACTCTGCACGTTCACGCCCAGGATGTGCACAGTGCTTAGGCTGGCTGGGCCTGGGCCCTCTGCCTTATAACAGGAGCCTGGCTGTAGTTCAGTCACTCTGCTGGCAACACTGCCACCTGCAGATCCAGCGCCTGCAAGACACTCCTTCGGCTTTGGACAAGGAGCGAGAGCCGGACGGGAAATTTCTGATCGACGTTTTTTGTCTGTGTAATAGTCCGGTGCAGGAGCTGTGCCCTCTCAGGGGCCGTCGGGAGCCAGGCCGCCTCACTACACGGCCCCCAAGTCGGTCCTTGGGTTCCGAAGGTCTTGGGGTTCTGCCCCTCCGGCAGGGGCTAAACGAAAGCACA
>NW_020693628.1:0-9283 GCF_002925995.2 Terrapene triunguis
CAAGTGCTTATGGTTTGTTAGACGCCTCTTGTGAGAAGCTTTATCAAGGTGCAGTCACCGTCCGGCACCAGCTGCCCTTTATTCGCTGTTTTGCTGACTTCTTGGGAGAACTATCCGGCAGAGCTGTCCTTCCCCGGTTCACTGCTCCAGTTCTGGAGAGAGTCCAGTGGAGGGCAACAAAAATGATCTGGGGGCTGGAGCACATGACTTACGAGGAGAGGCTGTGTCAAGGCTGTATTCCCACTTTGAACCTTAGGGTACAAATGTAGGGGCCTGCATAAAAACTTCTAAGCTTATCTACCAGCTTAGCTTTGGTTCGCTGCCACCATCACAAGAATTCCCTCCCTGGGAAGCCTTGAGAAACCTTTCACCAATTCCCTGATGAACACAGATCCAAACCCCCTTGGATCTTAAAACAAGGAGAAATTAACCATCCCCCCTTCTTCCTCCCACCCTCCTTTCACCAACTCCTGGTGAATACAGATCCAAACCCCCTTGGATCTTAAAACAAGGAGAAATCAATCTGGTTCTTAAAAAAGAAGGCTTTTAATTAAAGAAAAAGGTAAAAATCATCTCTGTAAAATCAGTATGGAAAATAGCTTACAGAGTAATCAAACTTAAAGAGCTCAGAGGACCCCCCTCTGTCTTAGGTTCAAAGTACAGCAAACAAAGATACACACTCTGGTAAAAAGGTACATTTACAAGTTGAGAAAACAAAGTAAATCTAAGACACCTTGCCTGTCTTTTACTTACTAGTTTGAAATAGGAGAGACTTGTTTAGAAAGATGTGGAGAGCCTGGATTGATGTCTGGTCCCTCTTAGTCCCAAGAGCGAGCCACCCCTTAAAACAAAGAGCACACACAAAAGCCTTTCCCCCCCCCAAGATTTGAAAGTATTTTGCCCCCTTATTGGTCCTTCGGGTCAGGTGTCAGCCAGGTTACCCGAGTCTCTTAACCCTTTACAGGTAAAAGGATTTGGAGTCTTTGGCTAGGAGGGATTCCATAGCACTGTACACAGGAGAGCTGCCACCCTTCCCTTTATAGTTATGACAGGCTGAGAGAACTGGGGTTATTTAGTCTGCAGAAGAGAAGAGTGGTCAAAGTGGCCATCCCCATAGGAATGGTATAGCCCTGTCCGTCCTGCGTCTGCCCCAGTAAACACACCCAATTGGCTAAGTCCAGTACAAGTCCCAGTTTGTGTAAATCTCCTGCCCCCAACACATTTAGCACATCATTACAACCCCACATAATCTCCCCTTCCCCCAAGATTCCTTTGATCTGTCCCCGCCTCAGGGTTAACTGTGTCTCCCCTCCCGTTGCCCCTACAATTGTCACCGTTCTTCTGAGGGCCTCCCGTGCCCCCTGTGGTTAAGCTGATGGCTGCTCCAGGGTCTATCAAAAAAGCCCTCATGGGACTCCCTTCGATCGCCCCGTGGAGCGTGGGGTGACCGGATGCGTCCCGTCCTAAACTGGGAACATGGACAGGACGCTTCCCAGGGCGCCTCTAAGTCGCAGCACCCACCTCTGTCCCTCCTACTGGTTCGCAGGGGGGCCCGGGTCCCGGCACCGAACACATTCCTGTCTCCAAGCAAAATTGTGTGCCTGGCATTTCAGGCAGTCATAGAATCATAGAATCATAGAATATCAGGGTTGGAAGGGACTTCAGGAGGTCACCTAGTCCAACCCCCACTTACCTAAGGAACTTGTTCAAATAACTAATTCCCCTCACTGTTAAAAAATGCACCTTATTTCTCGTCTGAATTTATCTTGCTTCAGCTTCCAGCCTTTAGGACTTCTTATGCCTCTGCTAGATTAAAGAGCTATCTACTATCAGAAGTCTCTTCCCCAATATAGGTGATTATATGCCAGGATCAAGTAATTTTTAACCTTCTCTTGGAAAGCTAAATAGATTAAACACCTTGAGATGCTTTTTTCCTGGCTTTGAATCCATCCCAGGGCTCTTCTCCAAACCCTCTCCAATGATCTCAACATCCTTTCTAAAGTATGAAGACCTGAATTAGACATAGTGGGGCCAATTCTCTACTGATGTAACTTCATTTAAAGTTAATGGAAAGTTTGGCCCCGTATTCCATTGCTGGCCTCATCAACTTCTGCTCCCTGCTACTGTAACATTGCAGTTGCTAGTCTCTGGTGAGAGAACCTCAGAGCAAAGGTAGTTTCTGATTCATAGATATCTGGGGCTCCTTTGTTATTGTGGAAGGAAAAAACCATGTGTTATTCCCACTCAGATGACTTGATGCACATTTAATGTAATAGCAAAGGACGCAGCCAAAGCATGCTTCATAGGAGACAATTTACCCTGACTTCCTAGGACAGTTGCCAAGAGCACTGCATTCTGGGTGATTTTAGAGGACCCTCTTGCAAGAGATTTCATGGGTACCCAAAAGAAATTATGGGACACTTTCATGCCTCTCTACTGGACTTGTGGGAGAAGAGGTCATCCTCCGATAAGGCTGTGGGAAATTGTCATGAGGCCCCTGCTGCCAGTTGATTATGTATTCTAGAATTCCTGGGACATCTCCCAGCTGCAATAAATTCCAGGTGATTTCAGAGGAACTTTTTGCGAGATGTTCCATGAGTACTGAAGGGAACTGTAGAGATGTCAACATCCCATTGCCCCTGGCAATCTCCCATAACTTCCCTGAGCTACTGTGTGTTCACTAGGAGACTGTTCGAGGTACCTCCCAGCAGCAATGCCTTCTGGGTGCTACAGAAAGCTTTTTATGTTCTGCATCATGGATACTCAGGGGGGAGAGGAGGTCTTAGAATCATAGAATACCAGGGTTGGAAGGGACTTCAGGAGGTCACCTAGTCCCACCCTCTGCTCAAAGCAGGACCAATCCCCAACTAAATCATCCCAGCCAGGGCTTTGTCAAGCTGGGCCTTAAAAACCTCTAAGGAAGGAGATTCCACCACCTCCCTAGTTAACCCATTCCAGTGCTTCACCACCCTCCTAGTGACAAAGTTTTTCCTAATATCCAACCTAAACCTCCCCCACTGCAACGTGAGACCATTACTCCTTGTTCTGTCATCTGCCACCACTGAGAACAGTCTAGATCCATCCTCTTTGAACCCCCCCTCAGGTAGTTGAAAGCAGCTATCAAATCCCCCCCCCCCATTCTTCTCTTCTGCAGACTAGTCCTAGTCCCCTGGCCTCCGGAGCCACTTTCCTCCTGATCTGGTAAGATCCTGGGTAGTAGGTTTAGCCTGCAGTCTCTGGATCTGTTGCTCTATAGCTGCCCGCTCATCCCTGACTACCCCGCCCCCCAGCTAAAGCCATGACCTCTCCCTCTACCTCCTCCCCTTCGGGCTGACCCGCCCATTTCCACCTTGTACTGATCCCCTGTAGTAATAACATGGACTAGCTCTTCCCCCAATGCATCTGCCTCCACACATCTGCCTGTTCCAGAAACTGGGGTAGCTGATTGGGAGCAAGTCCAGGGTGCTGCAACCTTAAATGCCCCACGAACTGTGGATCGCTCAGCTGCAACCATTTCTCCAGCAATTCCACACCCCTACGCTGCTCCACACCCCCACCAGGTCCTGGTGCCCCTGTCTGGGGTATCACCCATGGACCGTCCAAGGGATGCACCCAGCTCCGTGCCCATGCCTGTATGCGATTCAGTGTACCCCAACCTGTTTCCCCAGGGATTCGCTTCATCATATTCATCCCCACAGTACGAGAGTGCACCCCAGACAACTGTTTTGCCCCCTGTCCGGGGATTAGAAATGGGTGTGCCAGTCCTGCCACATCGATTCCCAAGGTGCCCCATCCCAAAAGACTGCGCCATAGGATCACCTGGTCCTCACGAGTTAGAGCCTCCATCTCTCTGCCCACCTCCACTAGCCACAGCACAAACCGATCCCAGTCATCCCGGGGTACCTTTCCCAAACGGCCTAGTACTGCCTCCCGGTCCTTCAGGGACAAGGGGCAGATTTCTGCCTGTTCTACTACTTGTGGGGCATGGTCCCCCCCACCCCGCAACCGGGGCCACTATTCCTGCCTCCTGCAGTTCCTCCCGCGTAGCCTCTCTTGCAGGGGCTTGCATGGTGACAGGTTTCAGAGTGGTAGCCGTGTTAGTCTGTATCAGCAAAAACAATGAGGACTCCTCGTGGCACCTTAGAGACTAACAAATTTATTTGGGCATAAGCTTTCGTGGGCTAGAACCCACTTCATCAGATGCATGGAGTGGAAAAGACAGTAGCAGGTATATATACATAGCACATGAAAAGATGGGAGTACCCTTACCAGGTGGGGGGTCAGTTTAACGAGACAATTTTATCAGTAGTACTTTTCATGTACTATGTATATATACCTGCTACTGTCTTTTCCACTCCATGCATCTGATGAAGTGGGTTCTAGCCCACGAAAGCTTATGCCCAAATACATTGGTTAGTCTCTAAGGTGCCACAAGGATTCCTCGTTGTTTTTGCAGGGGCTGCAACAGTGGATCGCTGGCTTACAATGTCCCCTGGCAGTGGTGGTTACAGTCTATTTTCGGGGTAGGGCGGTGGAGGCGTCTCCTTCAGTTTGGGGTCCCCAAGTCCATTGCCCCCATGTTTACATTGATACAATTCCTCCTCTAAGTCTCCTGCTCTCCCCAGCAGTTCATCCCTCTCTCGCTGGATGGCCTCACAAGACTCCTCTGTCCGTGCAGCGTTCCGTGCCTTCAAATCCGCTACCTCTACCGCTAACACGGATTTTTCTGTTCAAATCCGTAGCTGATCCACAATCCCCTCTAAATCCTTAATGTGTTGGAGGAGATCGGCTTCCCTTTACCCAGTATGCCATCCCAGCGCACGAACCTTGTAATACCAGTCCCTTTTTCCTACACTCCTTTCCCTTGGGGTCTCCCAAAATCTGCCCCGTCTCCTTCTCAATCTCATCCCAAGTGGACCCCTGCACCTGGTATGGGCCCTGATTCTTCCTTATCCATTTGTTCAAAAAATCCGTTACCCCAGCTTGCCAGAACCCGCAACTACCATCCCGAGAGTTCGCCAGACCCCCTCCAAGCAGCTGCACGGCCTGTTGGGGAGGGGGACTTACAGGCTGCCACTCGCCTATCCGATGTGATGTATCCGAGTCACGCACCAAGATGTTAGAGGGCTTACTCCTTCACCCTCCCACTTCCCTGGTCCTTCTCGCGTGAACAGAGAGCAACAATACCCAAAGTCTGACGGTGCAAACAATTCGACGTTTATTGGGGTGAACTTCCAGCAAGCTTAAATCCAAGTTCCTTTTTCCTTATTTTCGAATCTCAACTTACTCCCTGTTTGCCCCTAATTTATATAGTAATATTCTCAGCTATACCTTAACCAATCATTCTACTGAACTTTACCTAACCAATCCTAACGTATTGTAACATGATTAGCTAACCAATTCTATCCCACCACCTTAATTAGTTTACACCCAGAAAAATTAATTATAGAGCAGACAGAAACAATCACAGAACCAGACAGAGACCCTGCAAATAAACAATAGCAAAGTGGGGACTATAATGACAAAACAATACAGAAGTGAGGATTTCACAACTACATCTATAAAGACGTAAGGGTGTCCCAACTATGTCTATTGATAAGTGAGTTCTCACCAAACAGAAAACTATTAAACTAAATTTCCTTTTACATCTTCTAGGCTCTTCCCTTTCTCTGGAGGTGATAGATCGGATCCCCTTTCTAACAGCCCAAGATTGGCTTTTTTCAATATGACTGGTTTGAAATGTGTGAGGACGGGCTACTCCCACTGTTTAGCCAAAGGCCTTAGCTTAAGAACAGGGCCTCAGACTGTCACAGGGAGAGAAGGCCCTTACACAGGCAAACAGTGATTTTGAATCTTTGTTTTATACCTCTATAACTTGCTAACTGATAAACATATACCTCAATTCTGAAAGTATAGGCCTTTACAGGCAGGCCTGAATATCTATATCCTAACACCTAGCACAATGGGACCCTGATCTGTTGGGGTCTATCCGGGCACCTCTGTAACGACAAGTCCCCACAGCACTGGAGTCTGGGAGAGCAGCACCTCCGGGAATCTTTTCCAAGCTGATCCAGCTAAATATGGAGTCCGTGAAAATCTGCCATGAACGTCTGAAAATGTTGCCCTGTGTCCTGCAGACAAGAAGGCCAGAGCGTGGAGTGTCTTAAAGGATGCTCCCCATTCTCCTGTCTGCACAGCCTGGGGGGGCATTCACCTAGGGTTACCATATCTCATAAATAAAAAAAGAGGACCCTCCACGGGCCCTGGCCCTGCCCATTTCCCCACCCCCAGCCCCGCCCCAACTCCGCCCCTTCTCCACCCTAACTCCGCCCCCTCCTCCCTTCCACTCCCAGCCAGGGGGAAAGGGCTGCCCCAGTGCTACCGGCTTCAGGGTTTGCCGGGCAGCCCTCAGACCCTGCGCCCCCAGCCGGCGCTTCCCCAGCGCAGCTGGAGCCCAGGAGGGGAAGCGCCCAGCCGGGGGCGCAGGGTCTGGAGGCTGCCCGGCAAACCTTGAAGCCGGTAGCGCTCGGGCTTTGGGCAGCCCCTATGCCTCCGGACCCTGCGCCCCCAGCCGGGCACTTCCCCTCCCGGGCTCCGGCGGCGCAGGGTCTGGAGGCACGGGGCTGCCCGAAGCCGGTAGCGCTCGGGCAGCCCGGCTCTTAAACAGAGCCGAAGAGTCGGGGAGGAGCAGAGCCGCCATTTTCCCGGACATGTTCGGCTTTTTGGCAATTCCCCCCGGACGGGGGTTTGACTGCCGAAAAGCCGGACATGTCCGGGAAAAAGAGGACGTATGGTAACCCTAATTCACCCCTTGGGCTTTGGATTAAAAACAGCCCAGATCCCCAGACACCCCTAAATTCAAAGGCCAGGTGGCCCCACTTCTCCGACACCCTGCAGGGAGCGGGTGAGGGGCAGAGAGCAAAGATCCAGCCCCCTGGCCTATGCCTGGCTCCCAGGCGGGTTCAGGGGTTAATTGTTAACCAGGCATGTTCCAGTAACAGACTGAGATCCCGGCTGTGGGGCTGCAAATCTGGGAATGCCGCACACGGGGTGTCGGGGAGGGGCTGGGAGTCTGGACTAGACCCAGCTCTGGGAGGGGAGTGGGATCTAGTGGGGGTGGAGCTGGGAGTCAGGACTCCTGGGTTCTCTCCCCCTGGGTTCAGGACCCCTTGTGTGCTGGCCTAGAACGAGCAGGACAAGCCCTACTCGCGGTGTGACCCCGTCTGGTTACAGCGGCCGGGATTGTCAGTGCCTGGCAGAGCCGCAGAGCTGGGGGCTGCACGTCCCCTCTGAGGCAGGACCCCGGTTTGCGCGGCTGAGCCCACACGCCCCCTGCCCTGCTGTGCTGTCTACGGTGGGGGCTGATCACATCCTGTCAGGGTGTAAATCCAGTGCCCGCGGCTCCACTTTACTAGGTCAGGTCTCCGACAGCCTGCGAGGTAGAGACATTCGACATGGGCTCCGCTACGCTCCCCGCCCCCACCAGCTCTACCGGAGCCCCTCACTCCCGACCCGCAGCTCCCTGCTAGCTCAGCCCTGGGATCTCGCGGCCCGTCACTCGAACTGGGACCTAGACTACACTCCCAAGTGGATGAGCAGCATTTGCTCTGTAGACCCGACGGGATCCGAGCCCCGTGAGGAGACTTGTTAGAAACTGGGAATTTCCATGTCACGGGGAACTTTTGTCAAAGCGCCCCACTGGCTCACCCCCACCCAGAACAGGAGACACTCTGAGCAGATCCAGGCATTCGTAGGAGCATTGCAGGGAAGTGATTATTCCCCTCTATTCGGCACTGGGGAGGCCACATCTGGGGTATTGTGTCCAGTTTGGGGGGCCCCCAGTACAGAAAGGATGTGAACATATTGGAGAGGGTCCTGCGGAGGGCAACGAAAATGATTAGGGGGCTGGGGCACATGACTTACGAGGAGAAGCTGAAGGAACTGGGCTTGTTTAGTCTGCAGAAGAGAAGAGTGTCATGTCCTCGGAATAGAATCCGTCCCGTGCTCTGTTCTGTCCCATGGTGACATGCCCGGAGTCGTTTATAAGCACCTGGTGTAGCTTCAGAGGAGTCTTGGAAGAATTAGATGTTTGATAACGAGCTCTTCAATCTCTCAGAGAAGGTGCAACATGATGCAATGGCTGGAAGTTGAAGCTAGATACATTCAGACGGGAAAGGCGCGGATTTTTAACAGTGAAGATAACGAATCACTGGAATAGCTTACCAAGTGGGCGGGGGGATGGGGATGGGACATCTTTTTAAAAGATCTGCTCTAGGGATTATTTGGGGGCCGTTCTCAGGCCCATGTTACACAGGAGGTCAGACGAGATGATCATAATGGTCCCTTCTGCCTTGGAATCTCGGAGTCTAGTGCATATTATGCCCCGCGGCTACTGACATGATCTGAAATAGCCGACAGAGCTGAGATAAAACAAACAGGGAAAATACAGACAAAAGGGAAAACCCAAGTCCAACTGACATTTCAAAAATATATTTTGGAATGACCTGAAATGAAGTGAATTTGTTTGTTTCAAAATGTTTCCTCAGCTGGGGCAGGGACTGTCTCTCTCTGTGTCTGGGCAGCACCCGGCCCAATGGGACCCTGATCTGTTGGGGTCTATCCGTGCACCTCTGTAATATAATTAATGACAAGTCCCCACAGCACTGGCGTCTGGGAGAGCAGCACCTCCGGGAATCTTTTCCAAGCTGATACAACTGAACATGGAGTCAGTCAAAATCTCTGGCCAAAGTCTGAAAATATTGGCCTGTGTTCTCCAAACAAGACGGCCAGACTGTGGAGTGGTGTGAAAGGGTGTTAAAGGGAATTGGAGTCAAGTCATCTCAGTTCCAGCACCGGGTCTGGGAGGGAAGCGGGGTGTAATGGGTCAGAGAAGGGGGGGCTGGGAGCCAGAACTCCTGGGTTCTCTAGGGATCCCAACCCTCCAGGATGTCTCCTGGAATTGAAGATTAACCTTTAATGAAAGATTGGGTCATCTGATGAAACCTCCAGGAATACAATCAACCAAAATTGGCAACCCTCGTTCTACCCCACTTTGCGGGGGTCGAGCAGGTCAGAGCAGGAGGCAGAGAATCAGGACTGACTGGCAGAGGGTATTGTCACCTGGTTAAACTCAGAAGCATTTTGGTAACCACAAGAGTCTTTTCCCATAAGGACGTGGATTGCAGGTAAACAGCTGTTCATCCAGCCCCATCCTTACTGGAATCTCTCCTCCCCTCCCAATCACTGACTCCACTGGCCAGGAGGGCTCTGAGCTAGTGAATAA
>NW_020693629.1:0-3151 GCF_002925995.2 Terrapene triunguis
TCGGGCATAGGGGCACCAGTTTAATAATACTGCATAGGGCCCCATAAATCCTAAGGATGGCCCTAGGGGCGCCAAAAAGCGGTGCCCTGGCTCGGCAGGGAGGAACTGCCTTCCGGAGACACCAGAGAGACAGAACGTCGGCTTGCGGGGCTGGCGAGCCCCAGCCATGGAGGAGCCGGTGCGGCGCAGGGGGGCAGCAGCCCTGCAAAGGCAGCAGCGCCGCTACCGGGGAGCAGCCGTGCCCCTTGCCCCTCCTGCCCAGGTTGCGGATGCATGCGGGCAGAGGCCCCCGTGCGCCCCCCAGCTCCCCCCTCGCTGTGCTCGGGGTCTGCGGCTCCCGAGCATGTGAGCCACTGCCAGGGCGAGGGGCCCTGAGCCTGCTCTGGGAGCGGCAGCAATGGTGGCAGCTCACACTCCCGGGAGCCGCAAAGCCTGAGCACAGGGACACTTTATGGCCACCGAAGGTAATCCACAGAGCATTTTCTTAAGGAGCAACAGCGACACCGTGTGGTCACGCGGGGTAATGCACAAACCATTTTCTACGTGGAGCAACAGTGACACTGTGTGGCCACGCAAGGAAAAGCACAGAGCATTTCCTTCATGGAGTAACAGTGACACCGTGTGGCCACGCGGGGTAATGCAGAAAGCATTTCCTTCATGGAGCAATAGTGACACTGTGTGGCCATCCGAGGTAACGCACAGAGAATTTCCTTTATGGAGCAACAGTGACACTGTGTGGCCATCCGAGGTAATGCACAGAGCATTTCCTTCATGGAGCAACAGTGACACTAGGTGGCCACGCGGGGTAATGCACAGAGCATTTCCTTAAGGAGGAACAGTGACACTGTGTGGCCACGCGTGGTAATGCACAGAGCATTTCCTTAAGGAGCAACAGTAACACTGTGTGGCCACGCGGGGTAATGCACAGAGCATTTCATTCATGGAACAACAGTGACACTGGGTTGCTACGCGGGTAATACACAGAGCATTGTCTACATGGAGCAACAGTGACACTGGGTGGCCACGCGGGGTAATGCACAGAGCATTTCCTTCATGGAGCAACAGTGACACCATGTGGCCACGCGAGGTAATGAACAGAGCATTTTCTGCACAGAGCAACAGTGACACTGTGTGGCCATGCCAGGTAATGCACAGAGCATTTCCTTTATGGAGCAACAGTGACACTGTGTGGCCGCTTTGGGTAATGCACAATCATTTCCTTAAGGAGCAACAGTGACACTGGGTGGCCACCGAAGGTAATGCACAGAGCATTTCATTCATGGAACAACAGTAACACTGTGTGGCCACCGAAGGTAATGCACAGAGCATTTCCTTCATGGAGCAACAGTGACACCATGTGGCCACGCGAGGTAACGCACAGAGCATTTCCTTCATGGAGCAACAGTGACACCGTGTGGCCACACGGGGTAATGCACAGAGCATTTCCTTCATGGAGCAACAGTAACACTGTGGCCTTGGCTACACTGGCGCTGTACAGCGCTGCAACTTGCTGCACTCAGGGGTGTGAAAACGCCCCTCCCGAGCACAGCGAGTGCAACGCTGTAAAGCGCCAGTGTAATCAGCACCTGCAGCGCTGCATGCTCTCTTGCAGCACTGCACGCTCGCTCACAGTGCTGCAGGCTATTCCCCGCGGAGAGGTGGAGTACTTGCAGCGCTGCAAGAGAGCTCTCGCAGCACTGGCGGCGCGACTAGACTCGCGCTTCACAGCGCTGCCGCAGCAGCACTGCCGCAGCAACGCTGTAAATTCTCAAGTGTAGCCAAGGCCTGTGTGGCCACGTGGGGTAATGCACAGAGCATTTTCTACATGGAGCAACAGTGACACTGTGTGGCCACGTGGGGTAATGCAGAGAGCATTTCCTTAAGGAATAACAGTGACACTGTGTGGCCATGCGAGGTAATGCACAGAGGATTTCCTTCATGGAGCAACAGTGACACTGTGTGGCCACGTGGGGTAATGCACAGAGCATTTCCTTCATGGAGCAACAGGGACACTTTGTGGCCAGACGTGGTAATGCACAGAGGATTTCCTTTATGGAGCAACAGTGACATTGTGTGGCCATGTGGGGTAATGCACAAAGCATTTTCTAGATGGATCAACAGTGACACTGGGTGGCTATGCGGGTAATGCACAGAGCATTTTCTACATGGAGCAACAGTGACACTGGGTGGCCACGCAGGGTAATGCACAGAGCATTTCCTTCATGGAGCAACAGTGACACCGTGTGGCCACACTGGGTAATGCACAGAGCATTTTCTTTATGGAGCAACAGTGACAGCGTGTGGCCACACGGCGTAATGCACAGAGCATTTCCTTCATGGAGCAACAGTGACACTGTGTGGCCATGCAGGGTAATGCACAGAGCATTTCCTTAAGGAGCAACAGTGACACTGTGTGGCCACGCGGGGTAATGCACAAAGCATTTTCTTCATGAGGGGTCGGGGTGGAGGTGTGGATGAGGGGTTTGGGATGTTGGAGGGGCTTAAGGCTGGGGCAGAGGGTTGGGATGCGGGGTTCAGGAGGGGGCTCAGGGCTGGGGCAGAGGCTTGGGATGCGGGGGGAGGGGGGAGAGCTCTCACTGGGGGTTCAGGCTCTAGGGTGGGGCCAGGGAGGAGCAGTTTGGGGTGCACACAGGCTGCCCTAGGGCTGGTGCCAGAGGACTCCCCCCAGCAGGAGGGCCGACAGGGAGGGAGCAGGGGGCTCCGGAGAAGGGCCCGCTCTCCCCCTTGCCGGCAGCAGGGAGCTCCGGGCCTGGGGAGAGGCCCACAGCAGCCCTGCATGCCCCAACTTGCTCCCCTCCCCAGTTCCCGCCCACCCCTACCTCTCTCCTCTTCAGGTCCCTGCCGCGTGACCCTTTAGAGCTGCTGCACGGCTAGTTATAGCTAGCTGCGCGGCCGCGCAGCTTAGAGGGAATTTAGCGCACTTAGGGTGGATGGGAGCCGCCACTGGCTCGCGGGCCTTGCAATGCAGAACACTGATTTATTATCTGAATTATAGTAGCAAATGGCCCATGACCCCATTGTGCTAGGCGCTGTACGCAAAGGGAATAAAGAGACAGTCCCTGCCTCTGCCCTAGTCTATGCCATCTCTAACATTAACAACTCCTGGCTAATGTCCCATGTAAGGGACAGC
>NW_020693629.1:3251-3711 GCF_002925995.2 Terrapene triunguis
GGCGCTGCCCTCACAGGTGTTCCCCTTACCTTGCGCTCTGATGGGCTAGGAGCACAGAGCGCAGTTTGTATGGGAGCAGGGCAGCAGCAGCTGCTCCTGAGGACTTCCAATAAAAGTCATAAGAACTTAAGAATGGCCCTACCGGGTCAGACCCAGGGTCCATCTAGCCCAGTATCCTGTCTTCCCACAGTGGCCAGTGCCAGGTGCCCCAGAGGTAATGAACAGAACAGGGAATCATCAAGTGATCCATCCCGTCGCTCATTCCCAGCTTCTGGCAAACAGAGGCTAGGGACACCATCCCTGCCCCTCCTGGCTAATAGCCATTGATGCATTTATCCTCCGTGAACTTATCTAGTTCTTTTTTGAACCCTGTTATAGTCTTCGCCTTCACAACATCCTCTGGCAAGGAGTTCCACAGGTTGACTGTGCATTGTGTGAAGAAATACTTGCTTTTATTTGT
>NW_020693630.1:0-1639 GCF_002925995.2 Terrapene triunguis
GGTCCCTCTCAGAGGGAAGGACCTGCCGCCAAAGTGCCGCTGAAGAAGAAGGCGGCACGGTGGAGCTGCTGCCGAAGTCCCACTGATCGCGATCGCGGCTTTTTTTTTTTTTTTTTCCCCTCACTCCCCTACCCCCCATCCCCGCCGCTTGGGGTGGCAAAACCCCTGGAGCCGGCCCTGCTCAGGGCTAGAAATGACACTCCATCTGCAACTGCTTTGAGAATGACACCAACCACCTTGAGTTGGTTCTTATATCCCACAGCAATCTGTCCTCCAAGGAATCATGTTCCCTACTCATTTGGTGGTTCTTGTAGCTCTGCAAGTACTCCAGAATGCAATGCTCATGAAAATAGCGCAGATCTGTCAGAGATTGATGGACAGCATGGAGGGCTGTGCAGGTTTGCAGGATTTTGGGGGGAAGAGGAAAGGCCCAAATTATGGGACAGAGACTGTTACAAACTGGGAAATTGACCCTCATGCTCCCAGTCACCCTGTGTGACTCTTTTCAGCCCCATCGTGCAGTGCCAAAACTTTCCTAAAGACAGTGTGCTGGCTGGTAGTGAGTTGCACAATGGGAAACCTATCCATGGTGCACTGCACTCTGCATTGATGGAAGCACTCCTGGTGAGTACACGCACTGCTGACACAAGGAACCAAGTATGCATGCGCACAAGTAAAATACTAACTGCAGTGGCTGTATGCTGACTATCTTCAGTCAGCATAAGTTTGTAGTGTAGATATGGCCTGAGTACCTTTCCTAGTCCCAGACCAGAAGAAGACCTCTGTGTAAGCTCAAAGCTTGTCTCTTCTACCAACAGAGGTTAGTCCAATAAAAGGTATAACCTCGCCCGCCTTGTGTCTCTCATAACCTGGGCCTAACATGGCTACAACATTGCAGACATAGTTTTATATATGAACATGAGCCCATTGTAACATGTATTCCAAAAAGAAACAAAGCATTAGTAATCACTGAGAGTAATGGTGAGAGAAGTCTTCACCGAGAAGTCTGAAGGAATGCCTATCCTAGTGAATGCTAATGGGAAGGGGGTAGGTTTAGCAGATAAAATAAAAAAAGAACAAGTTAAAAATCACTTAGAAAAGTTAGATGCCTGCAAGTCACCAGGGCCTGATGAAATGCATCCTAGAATACTCAAGGAGCTAATAGAGGAGGTATCTGAGCCTCTAGCTATTATCTTTGGAAAATCATGGGAGACGGGAGAGATTCCAGAAGACTGGAAAAGGGCAAATATAGTGCCCATCTATAAAAAGGGAAATAAAAACAACCCAGGAAACTACAGACCAGTTAGTTTAACTTCTGTGCCAGGGAAGATAATGGAGCAAGTAATTAAGGAAATCATCTGCAAACACTTGGAAGGTGGTAAGGTGATAGGGAACAGCCAGCATGGATTTGTAAAGAACAAATCATGTCAAACCAATCTGATAGCTTTCTTCGATAGGATAACGAGTCTTGTGGATAAGGGAGAAGCTGTGGATGTGGTATACCTAGACTTTAGTAAGGCATTTGATACGGTCTCGCATGATATTCTTATCGACAAACTAGGCAAATACAATTTAGATGGGGCTACTATAAAGTGGGTGCATAACTGGCTGGATAACCGTACTCAGAGAGTTGTTATTA
>NW_020693631.1:0-8056 GCF_002925995.2 Terrapene triunguis
GTACGGTGCTGGGAGCTGGGGGGATTTGGCTCTGGTGCCTTTCTCTGGCCTGGTCTACACTACGGGATTAATTCGGATTTAGCAGCGTTAATCCGAATTAACCCTTCACCCGTCCACACTACAGAGCCAGTTAATTCGAATTAAAGGGCCCTTTAAATCGATTTCTGTACTCCACCTCGACGAACGGAGTAGAGCCTAAATCGATTTTGTTAATTCGAATTAGGGTTAGTGTGGCCGCACACCACCGAATTACTGTGTTTAAGTTAATGGGGTAGTGTGGCCGCACACCACCGAATTAATGTGGTTTAAAACCGAATTAAGGTGCTTAGTGTGGCCGCGCACAATCGAATTTATACAACCTGTTTCCCAAATTCGAATTATCTAAATTCGGATTAATCCTGTAGTGTAGACATACCCTGTGTGTTTGGAGGGACGTCAGGGACGCTAAGATCGGAATCGCCTGCCCTGCTGGTATTTCTTATTGCAAGCTCCATTTCCGTCAGCCGCTGACCCCTCTGTGCGGAGAGCCTTTGAAATGGACATGGGTCCTCTGCAGAGTTAAAGTGATGAGCACGACCAGCCTCGCAGAGCCCCGGCACTTCGCACAGGCGGCCCCTCGGGATTCGGGAGCCTGTCCGAGCCCACCCTGCCTTGTACGCTTGTGTAGCGGTTGCTCTCTTGGCTCAGGGCAGTGCAGGAGCTTCGGGAAATCTCTCCCTTGCTCAGTCACACTAAAGATCGGCCACGAAAAGCCCGAGTCAGCCCTCACTGTTTAAACCGCCAGAGACGGGATCCGGGTGTTTCCGAACACGCAACCCGCGGTGGAGCCGAGTCCGTTTGAGAGGTTCCCAGCTTAGAGGTAACACCAGCTGCTCTAACGAGCTCTGGAAGAGGAAACGCTGCGAGCAGGCAGGTGTGAGGAAGCGGCGTGCAAAGCTCGGAGGGAACTAGCTGGAGCCTGTTCCCCTGTGATAACGCTGGGGGAGGGGGGGAGCGCGGAGCGTCCCAAAGGCACAGCTGTGAGCGATCGCAGCGACAGCGCTGGGAACAGGAAAACGCCAAGAGCCAGGGAGATCGGGGCCGGGCTCGAGCACCCCGGCAGTCCTGGGGCGGGGCGGGGCGGACAGGGACAGCCCGAGTAACCCCGCCCAGCTGAAGCAGCACAGGCTGGCCTGTATGTGTTCAGGGCTACCAAACAGAACAAGCCCCAGTCTGGGAGCTATGGATGAGAACTAAATAGCTGGATGAGCGCCTGGCATGATTCAATCACGATTGTAGCGAACCTGTTTTCTGATCGCGACGCTGCCCGGTCATGTCATGCCAAGGACAGGGTGTGTGTCATTATAGCTTGTGTGTTTAATCACAATAGTTTGGTTGTAATACAGCAAACAAAGGGCGGGGGGGGGGCGCACAGGGAGCCTTTTAAGCCTACTTCTATCTGGGGTTGGACAATAAATAAAACCAAAAAAAGTTTCTTGTTAAGTATGAATTACAGGGAGAAAGGAAAGATCGGGAAAAACAGCATCCTAAGGGCAGCTGCCGCTTTATTTGCGCACACAGTGGAGCCAGAACCTGTAAGTTCTGAGCCCACCACTCCCATGCCAGCTCAGAAGGACTCTTAAGAAATTAGGTCCATGTGGCCTGATATTCAGCTGTGTTCAGCATATGCAGCTCTCCCGAAATGCGGGTGCTGAGTAAAATCTCTTCTGAAGGCCCTGCTGCCCTCCTACTTGGATGTAATAGGCCAGGTTGCAACTTTAGTCGAATCTCCGCGCTTTGGTAGGATTAAGAAAGATTCTTACACTTTTCCTGTAAAGTTTTGTGCTTTAATGGCCCCGTGCATTTATAGATAGTATAACTCTGTGATACAGATCAGTACAAATTTATAATCTGCTGCAGCTCCCTGTGTTAAGACATCAGTAGCAGATGATGAGGGTGGAATTGGAAACAAAGAAAACCAGCCTCACGCACATACCATTGCATTTTCAGTGAAACTTGCCTTTGGGGAAAGAAGGAGGCATTTATGTTTTTCCTTTTGGAAAGAAAGATCAATAATCTAATTATAGGAAGAAGAAACAAACACGCTGCTCATTAGATCCGAGTTTATTGAGTCAAATCCTTCAGTTCTGGCGGGTTTCGTCGGGGGCTCAGTGAGTTCAGGAGTTTAGCCCCTGTGAAGCACTGTAAGAACAGGGCCTTGGTATCAAGGTTCAGGGTTAGAGAGGGAATATCTTCAGTTTGCTCTCCCAATTAGGAACAATCTGAATATATGGTGTCCCGGTGTCTTTTGTAGCCGATTCATTTGTGCTTTGTGCTTGCTGTATGTTTTTCCACTGGCTTATCTAAACGCAGAAAATGCTTGAAACCTCAGTGATAGGTTTTCTAATAACGGTTTATTATACTTATAGTGATTAAACCTCTGGGCGGTTCTTAGCATTATCTGCCCCTTGCATCACAAAGGCGAAGCTATGCTTTATAAATAACGTGTAAATTGGGGTAGTTTGAAGTTGATGACGTGTGAGCTTTCTGGTCCTGTATTGCTTTGATCGCTAAACTTCCAGGCGTTGGTGAAAGATTGGCTACATTTCTGGCTAGACAACTGGCGCCAAATTCAAGCTGAGAGGAGTGCAGGGTTGAATTTGTACCCGTTAAACCAGAAACAGCAATAATACAGCCAGGAGCTGGGAAATCCAAGCCAACCCAGACTTTTGACGTCTCCGTACGACCTTTACAATGGACTTGGATTTCTTCCGCTCATTCGTTTACAGTAGAAGGGATTCTGATATTGATAGGGAACATAGACGGGATTCTATAGGAAATCGATCGTGACTTTTATTTACCATGTAGTAACGTTTTGTGTTACATGATTGCTAGACTATCCCTCCTTCTCCCCTTCAGCAGGAGCCCCCGACCTGAAATATACAGTTTACAGTGTTGTACCTTATTGGGCTCAGGATATTGGACAGACAAGGTGGGTGAGGTCATACCTTTTATTGGTCCAGCTAGAGAAATTGGTCTAGTAAAAGCTATATGACCTCACCCACCTGGCCTCTGAAATATATATACTACCACTCTAAAGAGGACATTTCAAAGGATTACCTGGTAGCTTAATTTAGATCTGCATTTTGAAAGGCAAGGATTGATGTAAAAATCCCTGTTATAACAGAGTTCTGAATTGTGTTAATCGGTGATAAATGTTCTCATACATAGACCGGAACCTCGCATGATAAAGATACTAAAACCCTGCTCCATTCACGTCCCTGCCCTAAGGAACTCCCTGATTATGGCTGTAATGAGATGCGGTTGCTAATGCTTGGAGATCTATGCAATTTAAAATATGTCGTATGTGCCTTTTGTGTTAGTCCATCGACGTTTGGAAGGGACATGATTGAACCCCATCGTTCTGCCATTATCTGGCGTGTAACTGTCTTTAAAAGCCCTTTTGCTGGTCTTTTGTTTGGTGTGGCTGGAATTGTCCATGCCGCCACTCCCCCCCTCCAGGGGAGAATCAGGAGGGGCCCAGGGCAGGTTTGCATTTCAAGGGGGCAGAAACAATCCTGCAGACTCTCTGGAGCCAGGGGCTGCAGACATTTGCCAGACGTGTGAACTCTACTCCTAACTGACAGCTGTTATCTCTTTTCTCTTCGTACTTTGATGTGGATTCACACTTGCAAACGAGCCCGCGAGGGAGGGCCCCCTATAAATAAATGGCGGCCCCCACCCACCCGCTTGCCCTCCCCTCCAGCCGAGCAGCACTAGCTAAGCAGAGGGAGCTACAGGCAGCTCCTGTGATCCCCGCTCCTTCAGCTCCCACTCGCCATGGGTGAGGCCGCCTTCTCTGTGGACTTCCCGGCCCAGCCTGACAGCGAGGAGCAAAGGCCAGCGGGCAGGCCGCATATCTGCTGCGTTCCTCCTCCGCGGGCCCCCACCTCCTTCAGCAGGAGTCCCCGCCTGGCCAAAGCAAAGCCCAAAGGGGGAGCCGCGGCCGGGGGCCAGTTCCATCCCAGCAACCTGCGCGGAGAGGAGCTGGAAGACACCAAGCCCCAGGAGCTGCCCGTCGGCCGAGCAAGTCCCGGTAAGTCAGAGGCGAGCCCGGGGGAGGTGGTGGCTGGTGCTGGAGAGGGAAGCAGGGCCCTGATCCGGCCGCGAGGAAGAGCCTCCAGCTGGCCGGGGGGAGCGGCAGCGGGTGCTGTGGGGCGGCGGAAAGGCAGGTGCTGTTGCCCTGGCTGGGGGAGCAGCGGAGGGCTGGCCAGGGGGCCGCGGGGCCCGATCGGGCTGTTTCCCCCCGTTGGGCACCGGAGCCCTAACCCACCCTCCGCCTTTGCAGCTCCCGAGGGCGGCTGGGTGAGCGCGGACGAGTCCTCCGGGTACGAGAGCGAAAGCGCCGCCTCCTGCATCCCCTCGTCGCCGGGGGAGGACGAGCCCCAGCAGCGCAGGGCGCGGACCGCCTTCACCCCGGAGCAGGTCGGCAAGCTGGAGAAAACCTTCAAGCGGCAGAAGTACGTGGGGGCGGCGGAGAGGAGGAAGCTGGCGGCCGCTCTTCAGCTGTCCGAGATTCAGGTCAGTGCCCGGCCCCAGTCCCCGCGGCACAGAGATAGCCGGGCTGGGGGGCTTTGGGCCGCTCGCTGCTCCCCCTAGGTGCAGGGGTGTGTGTAGAGACGCTGAGCGCCTCCAGCTGCCCCTTGGCTTCAGTCAGGCCCCGCGAGTGCATCAGTTTCCCCGAACGGAACTCGCTTGAGCAAAGAGAGCGCTGAGCGCTGATTCACACTTGTCCACGCTCTGCGTATGTAAAGCCGCACGGGTGCTGAGCATAACGATAACTGGTTATGATTTCTTGCTGATGGGGACTGGTATTCAAATTGCTTCCTACCGACTATAAATGCAGGGCACGGCATGTTGTCCATTAAAGAAAGTGCAGGATTTACTAGAAGCCTAATCTCATGTTTCCACGGGTCCGAAGAGTATCTTTAAAACTCTTAAAGGGTATGTCTACACTACGAGGGTAATTCGATTTTACTTAAATCGAATATGTGGAATCGATATTGCAAAGTCGAACGTGTGTGTCCACACTAAGGACACACTAAGGACAGTAATTCGACTTTGTGAGTCCACACTAACGGGGCGAGCGTCGATATTGGAAGCGGTGCACTGTGGGCAGCTATCCCACAGTTCCCGCAGTCCCCGCTGCCCATCGGAATTCTGGGTCGAGCCGCCAATGCCTTCTGGGTAAAAAAAATTTGTCGTCATCCGTCCGTCACTAACGCCCTCCCTCCCTCCATGAAAGCGCCGGCGGGAAATCAGTTCGCGCACTTTTCTGGTCAGTGAGAGCGCGGACGCCACAGCACTGCGATCATGGATCACGCTGCGACCATCGCTGCACTTGTGGCCGTTCTCAACACCTCGCAGCTTATCATACACCTTTCCCTGAGGCAGATGCAGAGAAATCGGGCGAGGAGGCTACGGCACCGCCGTGAGAGCCTGAAGTCGGAGAGTGGCACAGAGCTGTCAGAAACCACGAGCCCCAGCGCCCAGGACATGACGTTGGCAATGGGGCATGTGGATTTTGTTGAACGGCGATTCTGGGCCCGGGAAACAAGCACGGACTGGTGGGACCGTATAGTGCTTCAGGTCTGGGATGAATCCCAGTGGCTGCGAAACTTTCGCATGCGGAAGGGGACTTTCCTCGAACTTTGTGAGTTGCTGTCCCCTGCCCTGAAGCGCAAGGACACCCGCATGCGAGCAGCCCTCACTGTCCAGAAGCGAGTGGCCATAGCCCTCTGGAAGCTTGCAACGCCGGACAGCTACCGGTCAGTCGCGAACCACTTTGGTGTGGGCAAATCTACCGTGGGGGTTGTTGTCATGCAAGTAGCCAAGGCAATCGTCAAGGTACTGCTCCCAAAGGTAGTGACCCTGGGAAACGCGCAGGTCATCATAGATGGCTTTGCCGCGATGGGATTCCCAAACTGCGGTGGGGCTATCGATGGGACTCACATCCCTATCCTGGGACCGGACCACCAGGCCAGCCAGTACATCAATAGAAAGGGCTACTTTTCAATGGTGCTGCAAGCACTAGTGGACCATCGGGGACGGTTTACAAACATCTACGTCGGATGGCCGGGCAAGGTTCATGACGCTCGCGTGTTCAGGAACTCTGGTCTGTTTAGACGGCTGCAGGAAGGTATTTACTTCCCAGACCACAAAATAAGTCTTGGGGATGTGGAGATGCCTACAGTCATCCTCGGGGACCCAGCCTACCCGCTAATGCCCTGGCTCATGAAGCCCTATACTGGCGCCCTGGACACAGAAAAAGAACTCTTCAACTACCGGCTGAGCAAGTGCAGAATGGTGGTGGAGTGTGCTTTTGGCCGTCTCAAAGGGAGATGGAGAAGCTTACTCACTCGCTGTGATCTCAGCGAAACCAATATCCCCATCGTTATTGCAGCTTGCTGTGTGCTCCACAACCTGTGTGAGAGCAAGGGGGAGACCTTTATGGCGGGGTGGGAGCTAGAGGCAAATAGCCTGGCTGCTGATTACGTCCAGCCAGACAGCCGGGCCATTAGAAGATCCCAGCGGGACGCCCTGTGCATCCGGGAGGCTTTGAAAGCTAGGTTCCTGAGTGAGCAGGGCAACCAGTGACTTTTCAGTTTGTGGACAGAAAAGCTGAACCTGCCCCCGTTTCTTTACCCAGTTCATTTTGACTATCCTCTCCAGTTACATACAACCTTCACCCCCTTCCCCTTCCCAAAAAATAAAATCATTTCGATTTTTTAATGAACACCGTTGTCTGTATTGCTGTTTTCGCGGGAATATTTTAAACCGGGGACGCAGACTGTGGCGGGGGGCGGGTTTAGTGTTCTGATGCAAATGATGCTTCTAAACTCCCGGAATGACAGGCTCCGCACTGGTGGACTGGTTATTTCAATGGAGCCTGCCAGCCCTCCTGGGGGGGGACTGTGTGTATGTGTCGGCTATGTGACTTTCTGGCAGGGGGGGTAGGGTTACAGATCCCCTGCTGCGTGGATCGGTGAGCAAGGATAAGGACCGCTGCATAAGATCTGTAACCGCCCTCCCCCACCACAAAGTAACAGAGCAAAACCCCCCCCCAGAACATGAAAACCACCTCCAAGACTGACCAGGGTAACCAGTGACCGCACTGTGTATGTGTCCTGATGCTGGACCTGACACCGCCTCTGTACCCTGCTAAAGGTCACTGTCCTGTCCAATTACCAAGCCCCATCCCCCCCTTCAGACAGACTCTCCCTCAAAAGAACCTGATTGAAACAGTAATGAACAGAAACATATTTTTTATTAACAACCAGACAGGAAACTGGGGGGTGAAAGTCGGACGGGGGCTTGGGTGAGGCGGGCAGGAAAGGACTTTTCAAATTTTGGGCAATGACAGCCTTCTGGTGCTTGAGCAGTCTGCAGGGGTGGAGTGAGAGTTTTCACGGACTCTGCCACCCCTCCTTCTTTGGACTTTGGGAGAGGGGGGTATGGGACTTGGTGGCGGGGGACTGCGGTTCCTGATAGACTGCAGCGGGGCTCTGTCCTCCTGCCTCCGTTCCTGCAGAACATCAACAAGGCGCCGGAGCGTGTCCGTTTGCTCCCTCAGAAGTCCAAGCAGCGTTTGAGTCGCCTGCTGGTCTTCCTGCCCGCCACCTCTCCTCACGTTCCATGTGTGTCCGGTGCATTTGTGACAAATTCTCCCTCCACTAGTTCTGCTGTGCTGCCTGGGCTCAGGAGCAGCCCATTAGTTCTGAGAACATGTCCTCTCGCGTCTTCTTCTTTCTCCGCCTAATGTGCGCTAGCCTCTGGGAGTGTGATGCCAAGCTGGGTTAGGAGACAGTTGCAGATGTGGCTGTGGGAATGAGGAAAAGGCAGTGAATTCCTCCGAAAGATAAATGTGGTTGTGAATCAAGAACATAGTTTTTCTCTGTGAACAAGACCATGAACCACACCTATCACATGCGCACTCCGGACAAGGTCGAATTTTCGAACCTCGCCTTCACTGCCTGGGCTTTTGCACTGCCGATCTGGGAAGCGGGGCAGGACACGG
>NW_020693632.1:0-3243 GCF_002925995.2 Terrapene triunguis
CACTTTGTTAGAAGCTCCCGAAATGTGTTGTATTTCAAAATCAAAATTTTGGAGAGCTAAACTTCACCGAAGAAGTTTTTTGTTACTTCCCTTGGCGGTATGAAGCCACTGTAGCGCAGCATGGTCTGTTTGTAGTTGGAAACGCCGTCCCCAAACATATGGGCGTAGCTTTTTCAGCGCGTACACAATGGCGTAGCATTCCTTTTCGCTGATTGACCAGTGGCTTTCCCTCTCAGACAGTTTCTTGCTGAGAAACACGACAGGATGGAATTTTTGATCCGGTCCTTCCTGCATTAAAACTGCTCCCACGCCTCGCTCGGACGCATCTGTGGTTACTAGGAAGGGTTTGTCAAAGTCTGGGGCCCTTAGCACAGGGTCAGACATGAGTGTTGCCTTAAGCTGGTTAAAGGCCTTTTGACACTTATCAGTCCACTGAACTGCATTTGGCTGTTTCTTTCTGGTTAGGTCTGTCAGCGGGGCGGCGATTTGGCTGTAGTGTGGTACAAATCGCCTATAATATCCGGCCAAGCCTAAGAAGGATTGGACCTGTTTCTTTGACTTTGGAACCGGCCACTTTTGGATAGCATCCACTTTGGCCTGTAGGGGATTTATAGTACCTTGACCCACCTGGTGCCCCAGGTACGTCACTCTGTTTTGGCCTATTTGACACTTTTTAGCCTTAACAGTTAGTCCTGCCTGTCGGATGCGCTCGAAGACTTTTTCCAGGTGCTCCAGGTGTTCTGTCCATGAATCAGAAAAAATGGCCACATCATCGAGGTAGGCAACTGCAGATTCTCCCAATCCCGCTAAGAGACCATCTACAAGTCTTTGGAAGGTGGCGGGTGCATTTCGCAACCCGAAAGGGAGTACATTGAATTCATACACCCCTGCCTGGGTGACGAAGGCGGACCTTTCCTTAGCGGGTTCATCTAGTGGTACTTGCCAGTACCCTTTGGTTAAGTTTAAAGTAGAGATGAATTGGGCATGTCCCAATTTTTCCAATAGCTCATCTGTGCGTGGCATTGGATAGTTGTCAGGACGAGTTACAGCATTTAGCTTACGGTAGTCCACGCAAAAGCGTATTTCCCCATCTGGTTTGGGAACTAGAACCACTGGAGATGCCCATGCACTGTTAGAGGGGCGGATTATACCCATCTGTAGCATGTCCTGGATCTCCCTTTGTATAGCCGCTTGGGCATGAGGTGACTCCCGGTAGGGTGGGGTTCTAATTGGGTGAGCATTACCTGTGTCAATGGAGTGGTATGCCCGTTCGGTCCGTCCTGGAGTGGCTGAGAAAATCGGTGCAAAGCTTGTGCACAGCTCCTTGATCTGCTGTCGCTGCCGACGTCCCAGGGTCGTGGAGAGGTTCACCTCTTCCACGCCACCATTCCTTGTTCCTTCGTAGTAGACACCTGCAGGCCACTCCGCGTCATCTGTTTCCTGGGCTGTAAACTGGCAAACGTTTAATCCTCTGGAATAAAAGGGCTTAAGAGAATTAACATGGTATACCTTAGGCTTTATGTTGGAGGTGGGGGAGGCTATGAGATAGTTAACAGCTCCTAGGCGCTCCTGGACCGTGAATGGTCCTTCCCACGACGCTTCCATTTTATGGGCCTGGAGCGCCTTTAAGACCATGACTTGGTCTCCTACTTTGAAGGACCGTTCTCTGGAATGTTTATCATACCAGGCCTTTTGCTCTTCCTGAGCATTCTTTAGGTTTTCTTTAGCAAGGGCTAAAGAGTGTTGGAGGGTGTTTTGTAGGTTGCTTACAAAGTCTAGAATGTTAGTTCCTGGAGAAGGCGTAAACCCCTCCCATTGCTGCTTCACCAACTGTAATGGCCCCTTAACCTCGCGGCCATACACAAGTTTAAATGGTGAAAACCCTAAACTGGGATGTGGTACAGCCCTGTAGGCAAAAAGCAACTGCTGCAACACTAGGTCCCAATCATTGGAGTGTTCATTTATGAATTTACGTATCATGGCCCCCAAAGTTCCATTAAACCTCTCCACCAGACCATTGGTTTGATGGTGATGAGGGGTGGCAACCAAGTGATTCACCCCATGAGCTTCCCACAGGTTTTTCATGTTCCCTGCCAGGAAATTAGTTCCCGAATCTGTAAGGATGTCGGAGGGCCAACCTACCCTGGCAAAAATGTCTGCTAATGCCTGGCACACACTTTTAGTCTTGGTGTTGCTTAAGGGTACAGCTTCCGGCCATCGGGTAGCAAAATCCATGAAAGTCAGTACGTACTGCTTTCCTCTGGGTGTCTTCTTTGGGAAAGGACCCAGAATATCCACAGCTACTCGCTGAAATGGGACCTCAATTATGGGTAGTGGCTGGAGAGGGGCTTTAACCTGGTCTTGGGGCTTTCCCACTCGTTGGCACACCTCACAAGACCGGACATAATTAGCAACGTCCTTGCCCATTCCCTCCCAGTGGAAGGACTTCCCCAACCGGTCTTTGGTTCTGTTCACCCCAGAATGGCCACTGGGATGATCATGGGCTAAGCTCAAGAGCTTTACCCGATACTTAGTGGGAACCACCAACTGTCTTTGAGGATGCCAGTCTTCCTGGTGCCCACCAGAAAGAGTTTCCTTGTATAAAAGTCCTTGTTCTACAACAAACCGGGATCGGTTAGAAGAGCTGAGAGGCGGTGGGGTGCTCCGTGCCGCCGCCCAAGCTTTCTGAAGGCTGTCATCTGCTTCCTGCTCGGCCTGGAACTGTTCCCTTGATGCTGGAGACATCAGTTCCTCCTTGGACTGTGGACTGGGGCTTGGTCCCTCTGGAAGCGATGCAGGTGCTGGGGCTGTTTCCACTGACCGTGAACCGCTGTCCGCTGGTGCACTATGTGGTATCTCAGGCTCTGGCTGAGCCTCTTGGGTAGGGTTATCTGCTGCTTCCGCCAGTTCAGGCTCGCTGGTGCCCTCTGGCATTGGAGTTGTAGACGGGTTTGCAAGCGCTGGACTCCGTGCCGGCAATGGTTCTGGTGCTGGTTGCGTTGCCAGTTCCGGTTCCGGGACTGGCTTTGGCTGGGTCTCTGGGATTGGATCCACTATGGCTGTTGCAGTCGTTGGCAGGGGATCCGGTTCCACCACCTGGGTTTGGGTCTCCGGTAACACAGACGGGGCCCTGGTGGACGGCTCAGGAACAGGGATGGGGGTGGAAGCTTGCTTAGCCTGGCTGCGGGTGACTATTTCCACCCTCTTGGCTAGCTTCACATGGTTGGCCAAGTCTTCCCCCAG
>NW_020693632.1:3343-4875 GCF_002925995.2 Terrapene triunguis
TTGGGGTCCACTAGGGATTGGTGGATAGTTGACACTTGTGCCCCAGTGTCCCTCCAAGCGATAACCTTCTTTCCGCCCACTCTCAAGGTTTCCCTTCGCTCCGAGGGTATGAGAGAGGCATCTGGGTCTGGGGATCTTTGGTGTGATTGGGGTGTAATGAACTGTAATCGGTTAGGGTTCTTGGGGCAGTGAGCCTTTATATGCCCCAGTTCATTACATTTAAAACATCGCCCTGCTAAGGTATCACCGGGGCGATGTTGGTTGATGGAGACTGGTGTGGTGGGGTGAGAAGGCGTCTGGGGTTTCCCTTGGGATGTGGGTGGGGCCTTGGGTTGTCCCCGGTGGTAAGGTTTTGTTTCGGCTTGCCCCTTCTGATATTCGCTCCAACTGCTACTAGCTTTTTTCTTTTCTGTCACCTCCACCCATTTGGCTCCAATCTCCCCCGCCTCGGTTACAGTTTTGGGCTTCCCATCTAGGATGTACCTTTCTATTTCCTCAGGAACACCCTCTAAAAACTGCTCCATTTGCAATAGGAAGGGCAACTCTTCCGTAGATTTAACATTTGCTCCTGATATCCAGGCATCCCAATTTTTCCCAATGTGGTAGGCATGTCGGGTAAATGACACATCGGGTTTCCACCTTAGGGCTCTGAACCGCCGACGGGCATGCTCAGGTGTTAGCCCCATTCTGATTCTGGCCTTGTTTTTAAAAAGTTCATAACTGTTCATGTGTTCCTTAGGCATTTCAGCCGCCACCTCTGCTAAGGGTCCACTGAGCTGCGGCCTCAGCTCTACCATGTACTGGGGTGGAGGGATGTTGTATCCAAGGCAGGCCCTTTCAAAATTTTTTAAGAAGGCCTCAGTATCATCGCCTGCCTTGTAGGTAGGGAATTTCCTGGGATGGGACGTGGTACCTGGAGAGGAGTTGTTAGGATGGTCTGATGCACCCTGCCTAGTCCTTGCTGCTTCCAGTTCCATCTCTTTTTCTTTCAGCTCCATCTCTCTCTTGTGGGCCGCCTCTTTGGCTTTCTCTTCTCTGTCTCTCAGCTCTATCTCTCTCTTGTGGGCCGCCTCTTTGGCTTTCTCTTCTCTGTCTCTCAGCTCTATCTCTTTTTCTTTCAGCTCCATAGCTCTCTTGTGGGCCTCCTCTTTAGCTTTTTCTTCTTTGGTAGTCATTTTCCTGGTTTTCTTGTGCTGGGTCACACCCCTCTGCAGTTGACTGAAATTGGGATGTACTTAGCTCTGGCTGCTGCTGAGTTAACAGAGACTTTCTAACAAGCTACTCCCGAGGATGTAAAAAGAAAAAAAAAACAATTCAACTTGTAAATTATCTTTACCAGTCAGTCAAAGTTTGCTCCCTTTGAACCCTTCTCTTAACAAAGGACCTCGTTAAAAAAAACTTAACACCTCTGCCTTCAGGCAAGGAGAGATAAGATATGCATCTACCTTCAGCTCTGCTCTCCAAGCAGCTAGAAGGAAAAAAAAATCTCTTACTGGCTTTTGGGTTAAAACGATCTCCACCGCTATGCCACC
>NW_020693633.1:0-3855 GCF_002925995.2 Terrapene triunguis
TTTTTTTTTTTAATGTGTTAAGTCCTATAAGGACTCTAAGGCCTGGTCTACACTAGGCTTTTATGTCGACTTTAGCGCCGTTATATCGAATTAACCCTGCACCCGTCCACACCAGGAAGCCATTTAGTTCGACATAAAGCTCTCTTTAAATCGATTTCTGTAATCCTCCCCAACGAGAGGAGTAGCGCTAAATTCGACATGGCCATATCGAATTAGGCTAGGTGTGGATGGAAATCGACGGTAATAGCTCCGGGAGCTATCCCACAGTGCACCACTCTGTTGACGCTCTGGACAGCAGTCCGAGCTCGGATGCTCTGACCAGCCACACCCCCGGGAAAATTTGAATTCATTTTCATTTTCCTGTCTGGGCAGTTTGAATCTCAGTTCCTCTTTGGACATCGAGGGGAGCTCAGCAGCAGTGGCAACTATGCAGAGCTCTCCAGCAGAGATGGCCGTGCAATCTAATAGAAAGAGGGCCCCAGCATGGACTGATCGGGAAGTCTTGGATCTCATCGCAGTGTGGGGCGATGAGTCCGTGCTTTCAGAGCTGCGCTCCAAAAGAAGGAATGCTAAGATCTACGAGAAGATCTCCAAAGCCATGGCAGAGAGAGGCTACAGCCGGGATGCAACGCAGTGCCGCGTGAAAATCAAGGAGCTGAGACAAGGCTACCAAAAAACCAAAGAGGCTAACGGACGATCCGGATCCCAGCCCCACACATCCCGTTTCTACGAGGCACTGCATTCCATCCTGGGAGCGGCCGCCACCACTACCCCACCCCTGACCGTGGACTCCGAGGATGGGATCATGTCCGCGGCCGGTTCCTCGTCGGACATGACAGCGGACGGGGAAGATGAAGAAGGAGATGAGGAGGACGAGGCAGTCGACAGCGCTGGCACCGCAGATTTCCCCGACAGCCAGGAGCTCTTCATCACCCTTACCGAGATCCCGTACCAACCGTCCCCATCCCTTACCCCGGACACAGAATCAGGGGAAGGATCAAGCAGTAAGTGCTGTAAACATGTAAACATTTATTTAAAACAGAACGGTAATATTTATACTATTAACAATGTACATTTATAAAAGTTCTGTAAACTAGTAAAAAAATAATCAGGTACAAAACAGGAATATTTACAAAGGTAACAAATGGGTTTTCATGATTTCTCTGTCTTAGGCTCTTCTCAATTTAGTCCCAAGTGTTTTAAAAAATTTTCACAATGTCCGTTACTACATGATTCCCAGGCCCAAGACGCTCCACTCCAAAGTCCCAGTGCACCTACGCGAAAATCCGGTCAATGTGGCCGGGGATCGACGAGAAATCCTCGTAGGAGAACTCCTCGTAGGTCTCGTGGAGGTAGAGCTCAAGCCTGTTGATCAGGTTCCGGGGTAGGGCGATCTTAGTGGGCCCTCCGTGGTAGCAGACATGTCCCCTCCACGCCACAATCAAGTACTCCGGGATCATCGCACGACATAGCATGGCGGCATACGGCCCCGGTTTCTGCATGCTTTCCCGCAGCATGCGTTCTCTCTGGGTGTCCGGGATCCTCAGGAGGGTGATGTCGCTCATGACGCCCTGCTTTGAATTAGGGAGGGGAATGTTAGTATTGGGACTGCTTGACAGCCACGCGGTGGAGGGAGAGGGGCAGCATACAGGGATCTTTCCCTGGGACAGCCGCGAGGGGGTGGGACAGGGGCAGAGTTCATGTTGTCCTGATTGCTGGCAGCAGAGACTGGCATTGCTTTCAATGTGAAAGGAGGCCAGTGCTACTGCTGGAGTTTTAAGCAGCCACAAGTCTGCGGCTTACCATTATTGCCCGCTCCAGAAGTTCAGGTCTCCAGCCACAGTTCTCTGAACACTCCAAGACCTCCGCAAGTCCACAGGCACTGAAGGCGACGGCCGAAAATTCGACCTTGTCCTGAGTGCGCATGTGAGAGGTTCAGTGCATGGTCTTGTTCACAGAGAAAGACTAGGTTCTTTGTATACAATTTCATTTATCTGTCTCAGGAATTCACTCCCTTTTTACAATTCACACAGACACATCTGCGACTGTCTCCCAACCCAGCCTGTCAGCACACTCCCAGAGGCTAGCGCAGATTAGGCGGAGGAAGAAGAAGACGCGTGAAGACATGTTCTCAGAACTAATGGACTGCTCCCGAGCCCAGGCAGCCCAGCAGACACAGTGGAGGGAGAACTTGTCACAAATGCACCGAGCAGTCATGGAACGGGAGGAGAAGTGGCGTCAGGAGGACCAACAGGCTACTGAAAAGCTGCTTGGACTAATGAGGGAGCAAACGGACACGCTCCGGCGCCTTGTGGATGTTCTGCAAGACCGGAGGCAGGAGGACAGAGCCCCGCTGCAGTCTATCTGTAACCGCCCTCACCCGCCACCAAGTCCCACACCCCCCTCACCCAAAGTCCAAAGAAGGAGGGGCGGCAAGGGCCATTAAAACTTTCAGTCAACCCCTGCAGACTGCTCTAGCACTAGAAGGCTGACATTCCCCAAAATTTCATAAGCCCTTTCCTACCCACCTCACACAAGCCCCCGTCCAAGTTTCACACCCCACGTTTCATGTCTGGTTCGCAATAAAATGTTTGTTTCTCTCCATTACTGTTTCAGTCAGGTTCTTTTGAGGGAGAGTCTGTCTGGAGGGGGGGAAGGGGCTTGGTAATTGGACAGGACAGTGACCTTTAGCAGGGTACAGAGGCGGTGTCAGGTCCAGCATCAGGACACATACACAGTGCAGTCACTGGTTACCCTGGTCAGTCTGGGAGGTGTTTTTCATGTTCTGGGGGGGGGGGGTTGCTCTGTGACTTTGTGGCGGGGGAGGGCAGTTACAGATCTTATGCAGCGGTCCTTATCCTGGCTCACAGATCCACGCAGCAGGGGATATGTAACCCTACCCCCCCTGCCAGAAAGTCACATAGCCGACACATACACACAGTCCCCCCCAGGAGTGCTGGCAGGCTCCATTGAAATAACCAGTCCACCAGTGCGGAGCCTGTCATTCCGGGAGTTTAGAGGCATCATTTGCATCCGAACACTGAACCCGCCCCCCGCCACAGTCTGCGTCCCCGGTTTAAAATATTCCCGCGAAAACAGCAATACAGACAACGGTGTTCATTAACAAAATCAAAATGATTTTATTTTTTGGGAAGGGGAAGGGGGTGAAGGGGGTATGTAACTGGAGAGGATAGTCAAAATGAACTGGGTAAAGAAACGGGGGCAGATTCAGCTTTTCTGTCCACAAACTGAAAAGTCACTGGTTGCCCTGCTCACTCAGGAACCTAGCTTTCAAAGCCTCCCGGATGCACAGGGCGTCCCGCTGGGATCTTCTAATGGCCCGGCTGTCTGGCTGGACGTAATCAGCAGCCAGGCTATTTGCCTCTAGCTCCCACCCCGCCATAAAGGTCTCCCCCTTGCTCTCACACAGATTGTGGAGCACACAGCAAGCTGCAATAACGATGGGGATATTGGTTTCACTGAGATCACAGCGAGTGAGTAAGCTTCTCCATCTCCCTTTGAGACGGCCAAAAGCACACTCCACCACCATTCTGCACTTGCTGAGACGGTAGTTGAACAGTTCTTTTTCTGTGTCCAGGGCGCCAGTATAGGGCTTCATGAGCCAGGGCATTAGCGGGTAGGCTGGGTCCCCGAGGATGACTGTAGGCATCTCCACATCCCCAAGAGTTATTTTGTGGTCTGGGAAGTAAATACCTTCCTGCAGCCGTCTAAACAGACCAGAGTTCCTGAACACACGAGCGTCATGAACCTTGCCCGGCCATCCGACGTAGATGTTTGTAAACCGTCCCCGATGGTCCACCAGTGCTTGCAGCACCATTGAAAAGTAGCCCTTTC
>NW_020693634.1:0-4419 GCF_002925995.2 Terrapene triunguis
ATGTTCTCAAGACCTTTAATCATTCTTGTTGCTCTTCTCTGGACCCTTTCCAATTTCTCCACATCTTTCTTGAAATGCGGTGCCCAGAACTGGACACAATACTCCAGCTGAGGCCTAACCAGAGCAGAGTAGAGCGGAAGAATGACTTCTCGTGTCTTGCTCACAACACACCTGTTAATACATCCCAGAATCACGTTTGCTTTTTTTGCAACAGCATCACACTGTTGACTCATATTTAGCTTGTGGTCCACTATAACCCCTACATCCCTTTCTGCCGTACTCCTTCCTAGACAGTCTCTTCCCATTCTGTATGTGTGAAACTGATTTTTTCTTCCTAAGTGGAGCACTTTGCATTTGTCTTTGTTAAACTTCATCCTGTTTAACTCAGACCATTTCTCCAATTTGTCCAGATCATTTTGAATTATGACCCTGTCCTCCAAAGCAGTTGCAATCCCTCCCAGTTTGGTATCATCCGCAAACTTAATAATCGTACTTTCTATACCAATATCTAAGTCGTTAATGAAGATATTGAACAGAGCCGGTCCCAAAACAGACCCCTGCGGAACCCCACTCGTTATGCCTTTCCAGCAGGATTGGGAACCATTAATAACAACTCTCTGAGTACGGTTATCCAGCCAGTTATGCACCCACCTTATAGTAGCCCCATCTAAATTGTATTTGCCTAGTTTGTCGATAAGAATATCATGCGAGACCGTATCAAATGCCTTACTAAAGTCTAGGTATACCACATCCACAGCTTCTCCCTTATCCACAAGACTCGTTATCCTATCGAAGAAAGCTATCAGATTGGTTTGACATGATTTGTTCTTTACAAATCCATGCTGGCTGTTCCCTATCACCTTACCACCTTCCAAGTGTTTGCAGATGATTTCCTTAATTACTTGCTCCATTATCTTCCCTGGCACAGAAGTTAAACTAACTGGTCTGTAGTTTCCTGGGTTGTTTTTATTTCCCTTTTTATAGATGGGCACTATATTTGCCCTTTTCCAGTCTTCTGGAATCTCTCCCGTCTCCCATGATTTTCCAAAGATAATAGCTAGAGGCTCAGATACCTCCTCTATTAGCTCCTTGAGTATTCTAGGATGCATTTCATCAGGCCCTGGTGACTTGCAGGCATCTAACTTTTCTAAGTGATTTTTGACTTGTTCTTTTTTTATTTTATCTGCTAAACCTACCCCCTTCCCATTAGCATTCACTAGGGTAGGCATTCCTTCAGACTTCTCGGTGAAGACCGAAACAAAGAAGTCATTAAGCATCTCTGCCATTTCCAAGTTTCCTGTTACTGTTTCTCCCTCTTCACTAAGCAGTGGGCCTACCCTGTCTTTGGTCTTCCTCTTGCTTCTAATGTATTGATAAAAAGTCTTCTTGACTTGATTTCCCCTGCCCCATTGGAGCTCCCCATTCCCTCACACCCCTCTGCCCCCTGGTTCCTGCCCCTTCCCTTGCTTCCCTGTGCCCCCTGGGGTCTGTCCCCTTCTTCTGTCCTCGTGTTCACCCCTCCCCTCACCCCCTGCAGCCCCCAGGAACCTGCCCTTCACCCCCCTCAGTCTTCCTGGTGCCTGCCCCTTCTCTCGTCTCCCCATTGCCCTTGTGCCTGCCCCTCCCCCTATGTCCCTCCCTCCATCCCCTCTGTTCCTGTCACCTCCCCCTCCCCTTTCTTCTCCCAGCATCGGCCTGCCCCCTCCCCCGCCTCCACTGACAGCCTGTCCCCTCCCCGGCTCCTCCTGCCCTTTCCCTCCATTGTCTCCTCACAGGCAGATGGGCCCTGACTCCCCTCAGGCAACAACCCCCGCCCCCCGCAAGCGATTAATGGGGACGCAGGTTAATTTCCCTTTGATCCCAGTGACCAGCCCCTGCCCCCGGCCCTGACTCTGTGACTCTCTCCCCAGTGGACGTGACGCTGGATCCAGACACGGCAAATCGCTACCTCGTCCTGTCTGAGGATCGGAAACGTGTGAGACACGGAGACACACGCCAGGATCTGCCCAACAACCCTGAGAGATTTGATCCTTGTCCCTGTGTCCTGGGCGCTGAGGGGTTCGCGGGCGGGAGGCGTTACTGGGAGGTGGAGGTCGGAGACAAGACAGGCTGGACTCTGGGGGTTTGTAGGGAATCTGTGAGCAGGAAGGGGTGGCTCACATACACACCTGAGATTGGATACTGGGTCGTGTGGCTGTGGGGTAGGGGATACAAGGCCTTCACCTCCCCCCCGACCCCCCTCCCCGTGAGCGTCAGGCCCAGCCGGGTGGGGATTTTCCTGGACTATGAGGCGGGCGAGGTCGCGTTTTACAATGTGACTGACAGGTCCCATCTCTTCACTTTCACTGACACCTTCTCCGGGATGCTCCGCCCTTTCTTCAGTCCTTATCTCAACGCTGGGGGTACAAACACGGCTCCCCTGATAATCTGCCCGGTCCCAGCTCAGGCCGGAGGGAATCTCTGTCCCTGACAGTGACCCCGCGGCACAGACTGTCCCCTCCCAGCGCTGCTGCTCTTCCCACCCCCAGTGGTGTGGGCCAGTTACTGCAGCAACTGGACTTTCTGTGCTGACCGGACGCTGCCAGTTTCCCTGTTCAGCTGGCGGTTCCAGTCGAAAACCAGACACCTGGGAACCCCCAGCCCTCACCTTCCCTGTCCCCTGCCCCAGGGGTAGCAGATGGAGGTGGATGGGGGTCATTTACCCCTCTCAGAATTTTCTACCCCTGTGAAATCTCAATGTAAAATATGAAAGAAAAAAATATTATTTTAATTTAGAAAATATTATTGTAACAAGGTGTAAATATAAGAATATTTGAATTTACATTTCAACAGTATTTCAAAAACAAGCATATAAATATATTTGTAGAAATGGAATTATTTACATTTTTTTTTATTTTTCCCTCAAATCTATAGTGAAGTTTAACTTCTTTAAATAACATGATTTGTATTTCAATTGTGGAATTTCAAGAAATCCAAAATATTTATCTTAACAAAATAAACTATTAAATTGTCAGACTGGGTTGTTCAGTTACGATGTACATGTGTCATAAACATCACAACTACACACATGTGCAGCTGCTCTCTGTTCTCTCTCTCTCTCTTTATTGTCTTGACTGGTTCTCTCTGGAAGGCAGGGCACATATGCTCACCTCCTGCACTACACCTTTGAAAATTAATAGTTGAAAAAATGATAGAATTAATTAAGCAATATATTTAAATTAACTCACACAAGATTATATAATAACCTTTGAAATAGAGAAGGACCTGTATTCCTTTACTCAATAATCACAAATTAACTTAATTGTATTAAAGACGCTGGCACTTAATGACACATAACATGAAATTTGGTGAAGCTTTTTGGCAAACCTTTCTTCTCGGCCATAAATCAGTTGAAAGGGTGATATTTTTGTTGTCGTGTGAAGTTTAGAGTACAAAGAAAAGAAAGTTGTTCCAGGAAATTCATCACAATTCCTCTGGGTTCTGTCCACCACCTTCTCTAATGCTCTGTAAAAATAGTGACTGATTGATCTAATTCCTTGAAATTAGTGATTGAACCTAATTTCTTGAAGACCTAGCTGAGCAGAGTCTGAGGCCTGGTCTACACTAGGCGTTTATGTCGAATTTAGCGCCGTTACATCGAATTAACCCTGCACCCGTCCACACCACGAAGCTATTTAGTTCGACATAGAGGTCTCTTAAATTCGACTTCTGTACTCCTCCCCAACGAGGGGAGTAGCGCTAAATTCGACATGGCCATGTCGAATTAGGCTAGGTGTGGATGGAAATCGACGCTAATGGCTCCGGAAGCTATCCCACAGTGCACCACTCCGTTGACGCTCTGGACAGCAGTCCGAGCTCAGACGCTCTGACCAGCCACACAGGAAAAGCCTGTAACCGCCCACCCCCGCCACCAAGTCCGTACCCCCCTCACCCAAAGTCCAAAGAAAGAGGGGCGGCAGAGACCGTGAAAACTCTCACACCACCCCTGCAGACTACTCTAATACTAGAAGGCTCTCATTCTCCAAAATTTGACAAGTCCTTTCCCTCCCGCCTCACCCAAGCCCCCGTCCAAGTTTCACCCCCAGTTTCATGTGTAGTTGCTAATAAAAAATACGTTTCTGTTAATTACTGTTTCCATCATGTTCTTTTAGAGGAGAGTCTGTCTGAAGGGGGGGAAGGGGGTTTGTAATTGGACAGGACAGTCACCTTTACCAGGGTACAGAGGCGGGGGCAGGTTCAGCAGCAGGGCACACACACATTGCAGTCACTAGTTACCCTGGTCAGTCTGGGAGGTGGTTTTAGTGTTCTGTGGGGGGTGGGGGGTGCTCTGTGACTTTGTGGTGGGGGAGGGCAGTTACAGATCTTATGCAGCGGTCCTTATCCTGGATCACAGAGCCACGCAGCAGGGGATCTGTAACC
>NW_020693635.1:0-2896 GCF_002925995.2 Terrapene triunguis
TGAACTCCCAATAAAGCTATTTTGGGTGCTTGATATTTGGAATTCCTTTTTTAAAATCTAGCAAAAGCCTAAGTTCCAGATGTATTTTCTTTCTTTTTGTTTTAATAAAATGTACCTTTTTTAAGAACAGGATTGGATTTTTGGTGTCTAAGAGGTTTGTGCATGTTGTTTGATTAGCTGGTAGCCTGGAGTGTAAAGTATTAAACTCCCAAGGTTACAGCTTTTCTCTGACCTTGGCTTGGTAAATGCTGCCACCACCCAATTGCAACAAAACCCCCTTTGAACCCAGGAAGGAGCACTTGGGAATTCCTTCCTGTGGGGTGCCCTCAAGCCCTTTCACCCCCCCCCCCCAGGGAAGAGCTGAGAAAGAAAACAAAAGAAACAAAGGAAATTAGCTGTGGCTAGGTATCTTTGGGAATCTCATCTTTCTCTGTGCTCAGTCACCATCTTTGGGATCTTGCTTTTGATGTTCGAGGTTGCATTGTCAATTTTCATTGATTTCCTTGTGCCAATGCTGAGATTATGTTCAAAATTTAAAAATAATTGTTTTTGAAAAACATATTCTTTAAATGACAAAAAAAGAATTGGAAAAAGGAAAAAATCTGTGGAAAATTTTGAACAATGAAAAACATAACCAATTCCTTGTGAAAAATAATGGACAGAAATTTATTTAGAAATTATCAAAATTGTCATGGTTTTTGGGGAGGAGAGGTGGGGGTTCAAACCCATCTAGAGTTACAATAATTACAAGAACATTATGTCATTAATGTTTCCTCTGTATCTGGGCTTGCCTATACTAGGAAGTTAGGTCAACCTAGCTACATCGCTCAATAGTGTGAAAAATGTAGTTAAACTGAGCTAAGATCAGGGATGTGAGATGCAGTTAAGTCGAACTAAGCCCCAGTGTAGACCAAAGAATTCTTCCATCAACCTAGCTACTGCCTCTTGCAGAGGTGGATTTACTACAGTGATGGAAGAACCCCTTCCATTCCTGTAGTACTTGTCTGCACTACAGCAGCCACAATTTTTTATTTTTAAAAATCTTTGAATATTATTTCTAGCACTGATGTTGTTGTAAATCTTCTCTCTGCACGTACATTGTAAAGTCACTGAATGTAACAAGAGACACTCGCCACCAAAGTGATGGAAATTGTCTTCTTGGGTCTCTCCAAGAGATATAGTTTGCAGTTCCTCCTTTTCTTGGTTATTCTGTACGATGACCTGACTGGTAAACATCACCATCATTGCCACTGTAGTCTCTGACTCTAATCTTCACACAGTTATATATTTTGTCCTGAACAACTTGGCCTTTTCAGATGTCACCTATAACTTCAGCACCATTCCCTCCAAATTGTCAGGGTTTCTTTCTGAGCACAAGGCCACCTCCTTGGCCAGCTGCTTTGCCCAGATGTCCTTCTTCCCTTTCACTCTGTTGCGGAGGTCTTTTTCCTTCTGGTGATGGTGATTGACTGATATGTGACTATCAACAAACCCATGCGCTACCTGACAATAATGAACTGGTGGGGCGGGGGGAGGGAAGGACTGCCTTGTTTCCAGTCTGAATGTGTCTAGCTACAACTTCCAGCCATTGGATCGTGTTCCATCTTTCTCTGCTAGATTGAAGAGCCAATTATTAAATATTTGTCCCCATGTAGATACTTACAGACTGGAATCGCCCATTAACCTTCACTTTGTTAAGTTAAATAGATTGAGCTCCTTGAGTCTATCACTAAAAGGCATGTTTTCTAATCCTTTAACCATTCTTGTGTCTCTTCTCTGAATCCTCTGCAATTTATCAACATCCGTCTTGATTCATGGGCACCAGAACTGGACATAACACTCCAACAGTGGTCTCACCAGTGCCAAATATAGAGGTAAAACAACCTCTCTACTCCTATTCCAGATTCCCTGGTTTATGCATCCCAGGATTGCATTAGTTCTTTTGGCCACAGCATCACCCTGGGAACTCATGTTCAGCTGATTTTTTACCACAACCCCCAAACCTTTTTCAAGTCCTCAAACTGGCCTACACAGACACCTTTATGGTGGAGCTTCTGAAGGTCTCCAGTAAGGGGCTGATCAGCACAGTCATCTTCATTATTTTCATATTCTCATGCACCATCATCTTTGTCAAAATAAGGATGCACATCACAGAAAGGAAGGGCAAGGCTCTGTCCATCATCCATGCCCAGACCGTGGTTGTGTGCTTTATTTCTGCCCTTCCATCTTCATTTATGCCCGACCATTCTGGAGTTTCACACTGAACAAGCCGGTCTCTGTCCCACCCAACTCTCTTCAACCTCCCTCCCAAGGCCACCACCCTACCCCAAATAATCCTCCAGTCCCTGCTTAAACCCATCCAACCCCTGCTACCACATCCCCAAATAAACATCCCCCAAACATCCCTAACCCCAAATAAACTAAAAATGTTCTCCTGCCACAGCCCCCATCCATCCCACCTCCCTGCCACACCAGCACCCATCTCTCCAAATGAACCACCTGTCACACAACCATGCAAATAAACACCCCTCTAAAAATCACCCTGCCAAAACCCTGCCCCCTACACTCCCCAAAGCTCCACATCCCCGAAACCTTCTCTGTCACTGTGCACCATCCCCCGAAGCTCCATTTCCCATTAAACCCATCTTTTAGAATCCCCCTAATCCCCCATCTCCAAACCACTTCCCTCCTCCTAATCTCCCTTTTCACACCTGTCTCCCTGCTGCTCCATCACCACTCACTTCCACCAGGGGCCTCCTGCTGCCCCCAACACCCCAGGTTTCACTCTATCTGAAATCAAGGGAACTGGATTGATTTACACCAGCTCAGGACCTGGCCCTTCATTTTTAGTCTTTGCCTCTGGGTACCTCTTAGTGACCAACTTCAAACACCCAAG
>NW_020693636.1:0-9867 GCF_002925995.2 Terrapene triunguis
CTGATGCCTTGTGAGATTTTTTTAACACTACCTGTCTTTAGCCATTTGTCCATAGTTCACTGTTATATGCAGATAGTTATAGTGTAACCTATACAATTGGAAAAAAAACCCCTAAGTGCTGAGCTCAGTTAGACTGGACAGTTGGTGGGCAACTGAACCCGTGCTGTACGGTGATCAGAGGTGAGGGCTATGTACATTAGCATCTCTGTATATCTGTGTTCATTGGTACATCTGGAAGTAAATTAACTACCGTATTTTATATAACAAATTCCCACCTCCAATCACCGTAAAGTGCGGGGTCAGTTGCGTAGCTCACCTTCTGGTGTACATGCGGTACATTTATGGAGGTGCAATACAGGAGGACATTTTGTTTGCCAGTTGCTGCCTGCCAGAACAACAGCTGGGAAGATTTTCCGATTGCTTGACAGGTTCATAAATTAATGTGATATCATCTGGTCATGATGTATTAGTCTCTGCAGTGCTGGAGCAAAGCCAATGACTGGTAGGCATAGTGGAGTAGTGACACACATCAGAGCAGTTATCCCCAATGCTATGTGAGTGCAGTGCAGTATACATAAGGAAGCACTTGCTGCCAAAAGCATGCCTACCAACTTGAAGGAGTTGCTGAACAATGCTGTGAAGATGATAAACTTTATAAAAGCTTGCCCCTTGAATTCCAGGATCTTTCCCAGTCTATTAATGAGACAAGAAGCAAGCATGTCAATCTATTGCTCCACCTGGAAGTTCAATAGATGTCATGGGGCAAGGTCTTGGCACGTTTTTTGAACTTCACTCGCAGTTCAAGGGTTTGTTGTTTTGTTTTTTGTTTATGAACACAGAGGACCCATTCCCACTCTCTCACTATCTGCTTGACATGGTTTGGCTCTCATGGCTGGACTACTTGTCAGATATATTCTCTCATCTGAATGAGAGAAATCTAGGACTTCAATGACTCAATGCAACTATCTTCAATGTCCAGGACAAAACTGAGTCAATAAAAAAAGCTGGAATTCTGGGCTCACTGTGCAGAGAAAAACACCAAAATGTTCCCAAACATGCATGAATGCCTCACAACGAATGAACTACAATTGCAAGACAGTGTTAAAGATGGCAACAAGCAATAGCTCAGTGAATTGGTGAGGCAATTACTGAGTACTTTCCCTCAATGGGAAACGCAAACCGATGGGTCCACTATCCTTTCACAAATTTTTCTGCAGTACCCACTGTGACCCTCTATACCTTGGAGGAGTGCCCTGCAAAACCCCCATATTCCTCATCTTGTATATAATTGTGATATTACATATAAACCATGCCATGTAAGGTATCAGAGGAAAGGTTAGGATCTGCCAAAAGTCACTTCTCTATCCGTATATGTATATCATCAATGCATATTAAATTATGTGTGTGTGTTGTATGCTGTCACTAAAACATGCTGTAAGTTGGGGAATCAGCCAGATATTAGCTCCCTCAGAGGCAACAGCAAGGAGAATAACCAACACCCGGGCGGGGTGTCAATCAACCCATCAACAACCATTGTCCAGCAAGGGAGCTACAATGCGATAACTCGCCTGCATGAGGCCACAGCAGGGGAATTGCTCAGCTTTGCCTGGGAGACTCAGCAAGGTCCCCAGACATGCCTGGACTTGTGCTCCCCAAGCAGATGGGACTGAGGGTATAAAAACCCAACACAAAGGCTCACGGGGGGCCTTTCTCCTTCATCCACCTACACTGCAAGCAATAAGGATGCTGAACACTTAAGACTCCAACCGAGGGGACTGGCCCAGATTTCAAGGGAGAAATCTGTATGCTATGGACTGCAAAATCCAGTGTGGTGAGAAAACTGCTTATAGAATCATAGAAGATTAGGGTTGGAAGAGACCTCAGGAGGTCATCTAGTCCAACCCCCTGCTCATGGCAGGACCAATCCCCAATTAAATCATCCCAGCCAGGGCTTTGTCAAGCTGGGCCTTAAAAATCGTTAAGGAGGGAGATTCCACCACCTCCCTAGGTAACCCATTCCAGTACTTCACCACCCTCCTAGTGAAATAGTGTTTCCTAATATCCAGCCTAGACCTCCCCCACTGCAACTGGAGACCATTGCTCCTTGTTCTGTCATCTGCTACCACCGAAAACAGCCTAGCTCCATCCTCTTCAGAACCCCCCTTCAGGTAGTTGAAGGCTGCTATCAAATCCCCCCTCACTCTTCTCTTCTGCAGACTAAATAAGCCCAGTCCCCTCAGCCTCTCCTCAGAAGTCATGTGCCCCAGCCCGCTAATCATTTTCGTTGCCCTCCTCTGGACTCTCTCCAATTTTTCCACATCCTTCTTGTAGTGGGGGCCCCAAAGCTGGACACAATACTCCAGATGTGGCCTCACCAGTGCTGAAAAGAGGGGAATAATCACTTCCCTTGATCTGCTGGCAATACAGCCCAATATGCTGGTAACCTTCTTGGCAACAAGGGCACACTGCTGACTCATATCCAGCTTCTCATCCACTGTAATCCCCACGTCCTTTTCTGCAGAACTGCCAACTGGTTATCTTTACCAGTGAGTTTGCTTGAAGTGAATGCTAAATTGCTCAGTTATCAAAGGCTGCTGTATAGCCACTTTCCACTGATGAAGTGCTGAACCAATTAATAAATTAGATGGCATATTCCCGAGGTACAATGCTAGGAAGGATCTGGTTGGTGCCTTTCTCTTTGTGATTCATGAATGGCTCTGGGAGCATTCATGTGATCTAACTGGGTGTGGGGTCTCCACATGCAGTTGGGCTGAGTGATAACAGCGCCTGGAGGAGAGGTTGCTGCTCGTCACTAGCAAGGCATTGTGAGAGACAGCCCTGGCTGGAGAGAGTTCAGGGGGCACAGCGGTTCCACAGTCCCAGGCTGCACCCTGGGGGATCCCGTCACTCCCACACTGTTAGGATATAGATATTCAGGCTTGTCTGTAAAGGCCTGAACTTTAAGGATTTAGGTGTATTCTTATCACGTAGCTAGTTATAGAGGTACAAAACAAGAGTCAAAATCACAGTCTGCCTGTTTATGGGCCTTCTCACACTAACATAATCTAAGGCCTTGTTCTTAATCTAAGCCTTTGGCTAAACAGCAGGGGCAGCCATAAGCTGGGAAGCGTATGGTCATGTCCTCAGACACATTGAAATAAGGCAATTCTGGGCTGTTAGACAATCCAATCTATCACCTTCAGAGAAAGGGAAGAGCCTAGAAGATTTAAAAAAAAAAAAAAACTTAGTTTGATAGCATCCTGTCTGGCAAGAACTTACCTTTTTATAGTTTTTTTTTTTTCACCCTCACTTCTTGTTATTTTGTCATTATGGTCCCCACTTCTCTATTGTTCATCTGTATGGTCTCTATCTTGTTCTTTGATTGTTTCTGTCTGCTGTATAATTAATTTTGCTGGGTGTAAACCAATTAAGGTGGTGGGATATAATTGGTTAGATAACCATGTTAGAATATTGGATGCATAGAATGGAACATACAGCAAGAAGATATTTATACATACGGAGAACATGAAAAGGTGGAAGTAGCCATACTAACTGTAAGAGGTCAATCAATTGAGATGAGCTATCATCAGCAGGAGAAAAACTTTTGAAGTGATAATAAAGATGGCCCATAGAAGGTGTGAGGATACTTAACATGGGGAAATAGATTCAATTAGTGTAACGACCCAACCATTCTCTGTTCAAACCTAAGTTAATGGTATCTAACCCGCATGGCCCCACAGTATGCCAACATTTTTATAGCTGACTTAGAACAACACTTCCTCAGCTCTCGTCCCCTTACGCCCCTACTCTACTTGCGCTACATTGATGACATCTTCATCATCTGGACCCATGGAAAAGAAGCCCTTAAAGAATTCCACCAGGATTTCAACAATTTCCATCCCACCATCAACCTCAGCCTAGACCAGTCCACACAAGCGGTCCATTTCCTAGACACTACTGTGCTAATAAGCAATGGTCACATAAACACCACCCTATACTGGAAACCTACTGACGGCTATACTTACCTACATGCCTACAGCTTCCATCCAGGACACACCACACGATCCATTGTCTACTGCCAAGCTCTAAGATATAACCGCATTTGCTCCAATCCCTCAGACAGAGATAAACACCTACAAGATCTCTATCAAGCATTCTTAAAACTACAATACCACCTGCTGAAGTGAAAAAACAGATTGTCAGAGCCAGAAGAGTACCCCGAAGTCACCTACTACAGGACAGGCCCAAAAAAGAAAATAACAGAATGCCACTAGCTGTCACCTTCAGCCCCCAACTAAAACCTCTCCAGCGCATTGTGAAATCTCCATCTCTGGAGATATTTAAGAGTAGGTTAGATAAATGTCTATCAGGGATGGTCTAGACAGTATTTGGTCCTGCCATGAGGGCAGGGGACTGGACTCGATGACCTCTCGAGTCCCTTCCAGTCCTAGAATCTATGAACCTATGAATCAAAGATCTACAACCTATCCTGAAGGACGATCCATCACTCTCACAGATCTTGGGAGACAGACCAGTCCTCGCTTACAGACAGCCCCCCAACCTGAAGCAAATACTCACCAGCAACCGGGGAGGGAGGGATAGCTCAGTGGTTTGAGCATTGGCCTGCTAAACCCAGGGTTGTGAGGTTTTTTTTGGAGGGTGGTGAAGCACTGGAATGGGTTACCTAGGGAGGTGGTGGAATCTCCTTCCTTAGAGGTTTTTAAGGTCAGGCTTGACAAAGCCCGGGCTGGGATGATTTAGTTGGGAATTGGTCCTGCTTTGAGCAGGGGGTTGGACTAGATGACCTCCTGAGGTCCCTTCCAATCCTGATATTCTATGATTCTATGAACCGCACACCATACAACATAAACACTAACCCAGGAACCTATCCTTGCAACAAAGCCTGATGCCAACTCTGTCCACATATCTATCCAAGTGACACCATCATAGGACCTAATCACATCAGCCACACCATCAGGGGCTCGTTCACCTGCACATCTACCAACGTGATATATGCCATCATGTGCCAGCAATGCCCCTCTGCCATATACATTGGCCAAACCGGACAGTCTCTACGCAAAAGAATACATGGACACAAATCTTACATCAGGAATCATAACATTCAAAAACCAGTAGGAGAACACTTCAACCTCTCTAACCACTCAGTGACAGACTTGAAGGTGGCAATTTTGCAACAAAAAAGCTTCAAAAACAGACTCCAGAGACACTGCTGAACTTGAATGAATATGCAAATTAGATACCATTAACTTAGGTTTGAACAGAGACTGGGAATGGTTGGGTCATTACACTAATCGAATCTATTTCCCCATGTTAAGTATCCTCACACCTTCTATGGGCCATCTTTATTATCACTTCAAAAGTTTTTTTTCTCCTGCTGATAGCTCATCTCAATTGATTGGCCTCTTACAGTTAGTATGGCTACTTCCACCTTTTCATGTTCTCTGTATGTATAAAATATCTTCTTGCTGTATGTTCCATTCTATGCATCCGATGAAGTGGGCTGTAGCCCACGAAAGCTTATGCTCAAATAAATTTGCTAGTTTCTAAGGTGCCACAAGTACTCCTGTTCTTTTTGCGGATACAGACTAACCCGGCTGCTACTCTGAAACATGTTTCAATATGTTAGGATTGGTTAATTAAATTTCATTAAAACGATTGGTTGAGATATTGCTGAGAATATTACTATATAAATTGGAGGCAAACAGGAAGTAATTTGGGAAAAAAAGAAATCAGAATTGTTGCTTGCTGGAAGTTAATCCCAATAAACATTGAATTGTCTGCAACTTCGGACTTCTGGTATTGTGGCTCTCTGTTTACGTGAGAAGAACCAGGGAGTGAGAGGGTGAAGAGATAAACCCTCTACCACACCCCACAAGATTTGTCCATAAAAGAACAAGAGAATCTTCTGGACATCTCAACTGATGGTAGACTCAGGCTGGAGTTCCAACAAAAAAGAGTTTTGGATCGAAACGCAAACAAAGTTCCCCTTGTCAGACAGGGCTGTAAAGGTTTTGATGCAGTTTCTACAATTTACCTGTGTGAAAATGGATTTTCCAGTCACTCACTGGAATGAAATCAAAGTATCGTCAGCATCTTTGGGTAGAAAACCACTTACAACTCAAACTTTCAGCTACCACTCCAAACATTATGCGCCTGTGCTCGAACAACCTCATTCATCACATTAATGGTGAGCAGTACTAATAAGCCATTACTTAAATTGGGCAAAAGTACATGTACATTAAAACTAAAACTGTAAATGATATGTATTATTGCTATTATAGTCCTATGTTCATGTGTATTATAATTTGTACATTTTGTACAATGCTTTGGTATTAAAAGGGTTAAAATATAAAGCCTGTTTTCTGGCACAGGTGAATGGGCAGCAGGTAGATCTGGAAAGGGAGATGCAATAAGAAAAATTTGGGGAACCTCTGCTCTAACTGATGGGGAACTAGGAGGAAATGTCCCATATTGGCAGGTTATTCCATATATGTCCATTACAGGATTTATTTTACCTTCCTCTGAGCCATCTGGTGCTGTCCCATGTCAGAGAAAGGATACTGGACTAGATGATGTCTGGTCTGATCCTGTCTGGAGATTGTTTATTATTACCTATAGAGGCATAGGAAATAATAATAAACAATCAGCATGTAGAAAATATATGTGATGCAGCAATTCAGTCTTCTAAATATATTCTTCTGACATAGCCTTCAAGTGATGGCTTGATAAGATTTTGCCCTACACTGTCGATAAAATGGCCCCTAAATGCCCTCTCCATTGGCTTCACTCTCACAGGTGATGTTGGTTCCCAGATGGCCAATAACTGATTAAGTGAGAGGGAGAGGGGTAGAATGCCAAAAGTTCTGTGCTGAACCCAGCTGATTGCTAGACTGCGTCCCCTGGCTGTGCAGGAAGCTAAGACTGGTTTCTTCCCACCTACAATAGCATCCACTCACTTTCTGAAGGGGGGTTCCAAAGAGGATGGAGCTCTACTGTCCTCAGTGGTAGCAGATGACAGAACAAGGAGTAATGGTCTCACGTTGCAATGGGGGAGGTCTACGTTGGATATTAGGAAACACTATTTCACTAGGAGGATGGAATAGGTTACCTAGGGAGGTGGTGGAATCTCCTTCCTGAGAGTTTTTTAAAGCCCGGCTTGACAAAGCCCTGGCTCGTATGATTTAGTTGGGGATTGTTCCTGCTTTGAGCAGGGGGTTGGACTAGATGACCTCCTGAGGTCTCTTCCAACCCTGATATTCTATGATTCTATGGCTGCTTTATGCTGCTGGCGCAGCCCTATGGCAGGAAAGAATCAGCATTTGTGCTATTAAATATTGTAAAACATTATTCAGAATTTTAAGACCAAATTTTGACCACAGGATCTTAAAGAGCTGATTTCACACAGCTATTAATCTTTGGTCTAAGGGGAATCCTGGGATATTTTAGCCAGGGAGGAACTGCCTGAGAAAAGTACATGTCACTGAAAACAGGAGTTAGAATGAAAGTACCTGTAATGTACCCTATGTACTCCTATTGCTTCTCTGATGGTGACATTACACCAGTTTGCACTGTTATCAACACAGGAGAGGAGCAAAGAGTTTTGAGGTTGGGATTTTCAAAGGGATCAAACAGACTTAGGTGCCCAAATCCCATTGATCCCGTAGGTCCCTTTCAAGACCTCCAGTAAAACTGATTTCTCAGAATTGTGTAAAGTGCCTCTGCTCTTAGTGGCACCAAAGCATAAATCCATACAGCACATGACAACACTGCATTGCCCTGCGTGTAATACAGGGATTCTTACCTGAGTCTGAGGGGACAATATGCAGGACAGGGGAGAACATGATGCACAGGAAATGCAGAGACAGAAGTTTTCTATTGGGCTGGGAAGGTCCAAGAGAATTTCCATCTTTGGGCATACTCTGAGATGGGAAATAGGGGAGAAAACAGTCAGAGGGAAGATTACAATGGGGACAAACTGCACCATCTTGTAAGGAGAAATCTTTTTTCAAATGCCATTAATTGTACATTTTATAAAGTGTGCAAGTTCAGTCAGACTCTGAAATACTGTAGGGACTTCTAACACTACAATACAGAACTCAGCTCTGACCTCCTACGTCCCCAGGGAAAACAAGACATCATACAGCTCAGCAATTCATGGGCGCCTATCACACGCGTATGACAAGGTGATGTTACGGAGATAAGAGTTAAGGTTTTGTGTTACAACTTGAGTGTGAGGAATGTGGCTTCCCTACAGTGTTATTGTGCATTAAAGCCCTGTGGCCCAACCCAACTATGAGCATCAGGTCAGGGTCAGGTTGGGTGGGAAAACAACCAAACCCACTCAGGGTTGGTCAGCTCTCCTCCTCCTGCCATGGGGTCAGCACAGTGGCAACTGGGTGCCTGGCTCCTATTGGCCACCGCCAGAGCCGTCCCTAAGGGACCCAGGTTTTTTCACACCCCTGAGTGAGAAAGTTTCAGTGCAGCAACTTGCCAGTGTAGACAAGCCCTCAGTGAAGGGGTGTAAAAACAAAACAGGGAGGTAAAATTTCCATCTCTTTGCTGTTTGAACTCACAGGGACAGAGACACTAAACTGAAGCCAGAGATCCCTAGGGACTGCCTCCTGGGTCATCCTGAAAGACACTTGAACTTGACAGTTCACTACAACTTTGTCACTCTTAGGATTTAGATGGTAACTCATTTGTGTATATATGTTTGCTTACTTTAACCTGTAAATAACTCTTATTCCTTTTCCCTAGTTAATAAACCTTTAGATATCTTGTTACAGGATTGGCTACAGTTGTTGTCTTGGTGTAAGATCTAGGGTACCAATTGATCTGTGGGAAGTGACTGGTCTCTCGGAATTGGAAGCAACCTGATGTGATGTGATTTTTGGTGTAAGTGACCACCGATAAAAGTCTGGCTTGCGGGGATAGCAAGATAGGCCAAAAAGTTTGGCCATCCCTGTTCCAGTCTGAGAGCCACATCGAGGTTCAGAAATTGTATGGAGGGCTGGGTAGGGGCTCACCCCCTATCCGACCCCCCACTCCCCACCCTGACTGCCCCCCCAGGCCCCACACCTCCTATCCAACCCACCCGTCCCCTGACCACGTCCCAGAAACCCCCCCACCCCATCCAACCGCCCTGCTCCCTGCCTCCTGACCGCCCCCCTGAACCTCCCAACCCAACTCCCCTTGCTCCCCACCCCCTGACTACACAGCCTGGAGCATTGGGGCTGGTGGCATGGTGAGCTGAAGCTGCGGGGAAGGGGGACAGAAGGGGAAGACCCAGGGGCTAGCCTCCCCAGGCCGGAGTTCAGGGGCCGGACAGAAGGATCTGGTGAGCCGGATGTGGCCCGCAGGCCATAGTTTGGAGACCCCTGGGCTGGAGAGTTTAAGGGGACTATCTGGGTCTCCACAGAAAGACTGTTATAGGGATCAGGAGGTCACATTTGTTACTGGCTTGTTGAGATCTAGTTATAGAACTAGGGTTACCATAGTTCAACAATCAAAAAAAGAAGACTGGGGGAGCCCCGCCCCATCCACTCCCTCCCACTTCCCACCCCCCTCAGAACCTCCAACCCCGCCCCCGCTCCTTGTCCCCTGACTGCCCCCTCCTGGGACCCCACCCCCTACCTAGGCCTCCCTGCTCCTTGTCCCCTGACTGCCCCCTCCTGAGACCCCTCCCACCCTAACTGCCCCCCAGGACCCTACCCGTCCCCTGACTGCCCCAACCCTTATCCACACCCCCGCCCCGACAATACCCCCAGAACTCCCAACCCATCCAACCCCCCCTTCTCCGTGTCCCCTGACTGCTCCGATCCCTCTCCACACCCCCGCCCCCTGACA
>NW_020693636.1:9967-12491 GCF_002925995.2 Terrapene triunguis
CCCCCCCGCCCCCTGTCTGCCCCCTCCAACACCACCCTGCCCCTTCTCCACCCCCTGCCCCCCTTACTGTGCCGCTCAGAACAGCGTGTCGGGCTCCGCGCTCCCCAGCGGCGCACCCAGCCCGGTCCCCGCCCCCGCAGAGTGCTGCGCAGCGGGGGGAGAAGGGAGGAGCTCCAGAGCCCAGCTGCCGGAGGCCTGATGCGAACGGCCCAGCCGGCCGGCAATCTGAGAATGCAGGGAGGGGAGGAGCTCTAGAGCCCGGCTGGTGATCAGAAGCTGCAGGGGAGAGGAGGGGGGAAGCGGAGGAGATGCTCTGGCTGCCGGAGCCCGAGCCCCATGCCAGTGGCTCAATCCAGCCGGCTCTGCATGGGGGGCGGAAATCTCGGACATTTTTAGATATTTACAAATCCCCCCCCCCCCACGCTATTTTTTACCCAGAAAGCCAGACATGTCCGGGAGAATCCGGAGGAATAGTAACCCTAGTCTGCCCTGAGGTTGGCACTCATGATCACGAGTCACACCTGAGAGCAGGACAGACAGGATCCCTGGGCCAGGACCCTGGGCCTGAGTCCTGCTCCTAGGAGGACACCCTGCTTTGCAGGCTGAGAGCACCTGGGAATGTGTCCTGGGAAGTGGGGAGTACAAAGCAGCTGCATGGAGGGGGAAGGTGAGCATGAGGAAGTGGGGAAGAAAATTCAATCTGATCCCAACTGGGTGCTAGGCTCTGGCTGTGGCTACAGACTGTTTCTGGGCACCAGTCTCAGGGCTGCTGGTGTCTCTGCAGAGTCTCCATGATAAACTAAGCCACTGCTGGAGGTGAGGAGACGCCCCCTGGCCCAGGGCTGAGTCTGCCTGCTCAGGGCAGAGGCATGGGATGTGCTATATAGATGGACTGAGCTTGTTCATAGCGCTCAGGGGAGGGGGCAGCCTGCAGGGGTCTCACCTCCCAGCCAGCCCCAAGCAGAGGGGAAGAAGAGGGTCATTTCATGCAGAGACAAACTCCAGCCCTGGGCTCTATCCCTCTCCCTCACAGCTCCCCCATAGGAGATACCCACCCATGTCCCCCCACAAGTGAGCCCCCTGCCCTCTCACAGCCAAGCCCCGTAAGAGCGAGACCTGACTCACATGAAGTGTGTTGAAGACAAACTTCTCCCTCACAGTGAGAAACGGAGCCCTCAAGGTGGGGAGCAACTTGAACAGCCCCCAGGGAAACACCTCCTGAGAGATGCTGGCCCCCTCCAAACCGGCCAACAGGGCTGCTAGACACAGAGACAAACTCCCTTAAATAAACTGATGGGCCCATGGCTATTGATAGAGCCGCTGATTGGGGAGTGCTTCTATTGGAGAGCAAATCAGCCTCTTCCGTGGGCTGTGGGAGCCCCACACCCAGCCAGCTTTCTCTAGGGGGCTGAAGGGACTGGGGCCAGGGACTGGAATGGAGGTGTGAGCAGGAAAGCGGATCCAAGGAGGGAGTTTGGGACTCAGTAAAAGTTTGACTCAGAGTCATTGTTCAGCCCAATGCCCCATGTGTGGCACTGGGGGCTCTGTGCTGCAGAAAGCAGGGTGAGGGACATGCTCCCATTGTAGTCAGTGTGAACCTCAATGTCCCAGCATGGTGTCCGTGGGTGCTGTGGGTAATCCAGAAAGGGAGCTCTTTCCTCACAGTTAGGGCTGGCCCTAATGCCTGAGAGCAGCCCCCGGCCCAGGTCCTCACCCCTTGGGGCATGCTGTCCAGGACTCCCCACAGCAACCCAGGATTACTGGGCAGCTCTTACCATGGCCCAGCTCCAGCTTCTGGTCTGGCCAGCGGCAGGGCCTCAGGGAAGAGGAGGAGCAGGGGGTGGGGCCTCATGGCAAGGGGGTGGCAACTAAGGCCAACCTCAGCTCCCCACCAGGAAGAGGCTGGCACCACCCCAGAGCCTCGGGCAGGCGTGGAGTGGTGCTGGAGGGAATCTGGGACAAATGCTGTCCTGGTGTCATGCAGCCCAGGACCGGGACTTCAAAAGTATATTTTGGGACTGTCCTGCCCAGTTTGGGATGGGTGGTCACCCTAGGCCCTGGCCCAGTCCCAACTTGTTTGCCCCATCCTGCCCCAAGGGGTTCAGTCAGATCCGGAATCCTCCCTCACTCCCTGCTCTGAACAGCTGTACCACACAAGACATCCGGAGCTGTCATAGGGTTGCCAACAGTGCCTTAGTACAAGGGACATCCCTTATTTTTCCATCTCTGTGCAACAAAATTGGGAGCTGCTGAGTGTTGCAAAAAGCAGCAAGAAATCCCCCTGGCGAATGTAAGTGAGTGCTGCTTATTTATAATAAAATCATCATCTTCATCATCATAATATTGGGAGGAAGTGATAAAAATACAATGCCCTTAACAATATTGGCAACCCTTTTTATTGGGAGCTAGCTGTGAAACAGCTGCCACAATCATCCCGGCACAGCATGCACCTCGGAGGGGAGGGAGTGACCGTGTGCAGAGAGAGAGAGAGAGAGAGAGAGAGAGAGAGAGAGAGAGAGAGAGA
>NW_020693637.1:0-4150 GCF_002925995.2 Terrapene triunguis
GGCTCGAGGGGACACATGGGACATGGTCTGCTATCACTGTGACCAGAGAGGTCACATACGGGCCCAGTGCCCCAGACTCAGGGACAGACTGAGCAGACCAAACCCACAGAGGGTTGACTGGGTAGAGACCCAGCCGGGCGAGAGGCAGCACTCCCAGGGAAGGGGGGCTGGCAGAATACCACCTGCTAAGGAGGAAGGAGAGCTCCAGGCCAGCTCCTCTGGGGGGCTGGATGCTCCAGACTCAGGGTTTTTGGTTTATACGGTGGGCGCGGGGCGGTCCCTCCGGAGAGAGTACCTTGTTCCCCTGGAGGTGGATGGGAGGAAGGTCGATGGATACTGGGATACGGGCGCAGAGGTGACACTGGTCCGGCCCGAGGTGGTGGCCTCAGATCGGATGGTGCCCAACACCTTCCTGACTCTGACGGGGGTGGGTGGGACCCCATTCAAGGTACCTGTGGCGAGGGTACGCCTGAAGTGGGGGCCCAAGGAGGGCCCCAAGGACGTGGGGGTACACCCGTATTTGCCCACTGAGGTGTTGATGGGGGGGGACCTGGAGGACTGGCCAAGCAACCCCCAGAGTGCACTGGTTGTGACCCGCAGTCAGAGCCGGCGAGGAGCACTGCGCCCTGACCTTGGGGAGGGTGCCTTGCCCGAGGCGCAGGACCCTAACCTGGTGGGGAGGGAACGCCCAGGGACACGGCTCAGGGAGGCTGCGGCTTCAGACCCAGCCGGCGAGAGAGAGCAGGTGGCCATCCCTGTCCCAGCTGCTGAGTTCCAGGCCGAGGTGCAGAAAGATCCCTCCTTGCGGAAGATAAGGGACCTGGCCGACCTCGGTGTGGTACAGGCCATGGGGAGAGGTGGCCGGAAAAGGTTCCTGTGGGAGAAGGGGTTCCTGTACCGAGAATGGGCTCCCCCAGGGAAGATGGAGTCAGGGGGGATCAGGAGACAGCTGGTGGTACCCCAGAAGTATCGCCGCCAGCTGCTGTACCGGGCCCATGACATTCCCCTCTCAGGGCACCAGGGAACCTGGCGTACCCAGCAGAGGCTGCTACGGAGCTTTTACTGGCCTGGGGTCTTTGTTACTGTCCGGCAGTACTGCCGATCCTGTGACCCCTGTCAGAGGGGGAGGAAGGCCCGGGACAAGGGGAAAACGGCTGTAGGACCCTTACCCAGCCTAGAGGAGCCTTTCCAGAGGGTGGCCAAGGTTAAAAGGGGGGCTCTGAACCAAGAGAGCCCGAAGCACAGACCTCCAGACTGGAGCGCTGGGAGAAGACCACAGCCCAGTTGGAACCCCAGGGGTATTGGGGTGGGACAAGGGCACAGGCCGCATAACCCTTCCCACATGCGAACTGCGAATGCCCTCGAGCACCCCCGACCTAAGGGGGGGCGTGAAACTGGAGGGGCCTGGTGTAATTCTCACCAAGGAATGGGAGGGAAGCTGGGGCATCCATGGGAAGAGGGGTAGGTTCGAACTTCCCCAGGTCACTGGCTAAAGTGACCCCGCTCAGTTCGGTCTCGGAGGGGGGAGAGATGTGACGAACTGGGTCTGTTCTTACTGTGGTCTGTGAATGCTGACAGGGGAGTGTGGCTGGGATAGTCGGCATTGGGGGATGGGAGACTGACTGAAAATACCTGAGCCTGTAACATGAGAACCCAGGAGGGGGCTGGGGCGAGGTGACACCTTTGCCCGGGAAACTGAACAAAGGCTGTGGGAGGGGTCGCTGAAGGCAGAGTGGGAGAAGCGGGCTAGTGACCAGGGCTGGGAGGCAGACGGGGCTCTGTCCTCCCAGGGGGGCTAGGGTGCCCGGGGACCCCAAGCTGGACCTACTGAGGGGGGTCCTGTTGTCTGTGCCTGCAAGACCTGACTTGGACTGTATTCCTGTCGTCTAAATAAACCTTCTGCTTTACTGGCTGGCTGAGAGTCATGGTGAATCGCAGGACGCCGGGGGTGCAGGGCCCTGAGTCCCCCCACACTCCGTGACAACTGGTGGCAGCGGTGGGATCTACTGCACCCCGTGGACGGCGCTTCCTGCAGTAAGTGACTGGGGAGAAGTAAAACGAAGGGGGATTGACGGGGACCAGGCGTGCTGAAGAGTCAGAGAGAGACGGTTATCACCCCTGGGAGTGTGTGACCAGCGAGAAGGACTTTTGCAGTAACAGGGTCCCCCGGGGGATCGCAGCGAGTGGTCCCAGGGGCGGAGGAGTCTGCAGCTCGACCCTGGCAGAGAGGTGGTGACCTCGAGAAGGGCTGGCACACTAGGGGTCTCCCTGGAGACTGTGGGGAGCGGTAAGCACACAGGCCTGTGACTGGCCAGCAGGAAGATGTATGCCAAGCGGCTTAAGAGCGACCTGGTGGAGCTGTGCAAGCAGAGGGGGGTGCGCATTGGGAAGCTCACCAAAGAACAGCTCATTGCCCAGCTGGAGAAGGGAGATCGCGCGAATGAACTGATCCCTGTCTCTGAGGGAAGCAGCCTGGCAGATGCAGCGCAGGCCCCAGTGTCTGTCCCAGCTGGGAGTGGTCAGCCGGCTGCTGAGGGCTTCCCGAGACCCCTCCTTCCTATGCCTAGGGGAAGGGTGGGGGGGAGCCCAGCAAATACCGAGGGCGCAGTGACCCAGCCGGCCAGCAGGGGATCCTCCCGGCCACGCTCGCCGGCCAGCAGGGGATCCTCCCGGCCACGCGCGGCATCCGTGGAGCGGAATGGGCTGGAACGGGAGATAGAGCTAAAACTGAGAGAGCTGGAGGATCGTGAACACCAGAGACAGCATGAAGAGAGACAGAGGCAGCATGATGAGAGACAGAGGCGTCATGAACGGGAGGAGAATGAGAGACAGAGGCAGCATGAAGAGAGAGAGAGGCTGAGGCATCATGAGCTGGAACTGGCCAGGCTGAAGAGCAGTGGGGCCCCGGCTGCGGTGAGTGAGGGGGGACCCAGGACTGCACGGAGCTTTGATAAGTGCATCGTGGCCCCACGTAAGGAGGGGGAGGACATGGATGACTTCCTGGATGCCTTTGAGACGGCCTGCGAGCTGCACCAGGTTGATCCTGCGGACAGACTCCGGGTTCTCACCCCCTTACTGGACCCCAAATCCGTGGCATTGTACCGCCAACTGGACGAGGCGGAGAAAGGGGACTACGAACTATTCAAAAAGGCCCTGCTACGTGAGTTTGGGCTGACTCCTGAGATGTACCGGGAAAGGTTCCGGAGTCAGGATAAAACCCCTGAGATCTCATATCTGCAACTAGCCGTCCGCATGGAGGGATACGCCAGCAAGTGGGCTGATGGGGCCCAGACAAAGGAGGACCTGGTTAAACTGCTGGTATTGGAGCAACTGTATGAGCGGTGCCCATCCGACCTGAGGCTGTGGTTGAGGGACAAAAAACCAGAGAACCTGCGACATGCCGGCCGGCTGGCCGATGAGTTTGTGAAGAGCCGGTCAGGGGCTGGCAGGGAGGAGTCCCAAAGGAGCAGGCCCGCTGCGATGCAGAGAGAGAGTCACCCGGGTACCTCCCACAAGGGGAATGTGGGGAATCCCCTCCCATGGGGAATGCCCAGTGTCAGGGACAACCGACCGGCTCGAGGGGACACATGGGACATGGTCTGCTATCACTGTGACCAGAGAGGTCACATACGGGCCCAGTGCCCCAGACTCAGGGACAGACTGAGCAGACCAAACCCACAGAGGGTTGACTGGGTAGAGACCCAGCCGGGCGAGAGGCAGCACTCCCAGGGAAGGGGGGCTGGCAGAATACCACCTGCTAAGGAGGAAGGAGAGCTCCAGGCCAGCTCCTCTGGGGGGCTGGATGCTCCAGACTCAGGGTTTTTGGTTTATACGGTGGGCGCGGGGCGGTCCCTCCGGAGAGAGTACCTTGTTCCCCTGGAGGTGGATGGGAGGAAGGTCGATGGATACTGGGATACGGGCGCAGAGGTGACACTGGTCCGGCCCGAGGTGGTGGCCTCAGATCGGATGGTGCCCAACACCTTCCTGACTCTGACGGGGGTGGGTGGGACCCCATTCAAGGTACCTGTGGCGAGGGTACGCCTGAAGTGGGGGCCCAAGGAGGGCCCCAAGGACGTGGGGGTACACCCGTATTTGCCCACTGAGGTGTTGATGGGGGGGGACCTGGAGGACTGGCCAAGCAACCCCCAGA
>NW_020693638.1:0-2137 GCF_002925995.2 Terrapene triunguis
GTCTAATCAAACTAAATACAGATAATCTCACCCTCAGAGATGCTTCATTAAGTTTTTCTCAGACTGGACACCTTCCAGGCCTGGGCACAATTCTTTCCCCTGGTACAGCTCTTGTTGCAGCTCAGGTGGTAGCTAGGGGATTCTTCATGATGGCTTCTCTCTCCCTCTGTTCTCTTCCACCCCTTTATATATCTTTTGCATAAGGCGGGAACCCTTTGTCCCTCTGGGTTTCCACCCCCCCCCCACCACCACTGGAAAAGCACCAGGTTAAAGATGGATTCCAGTTCAGGTGACATGATCACATGTCACTGCAAGACTTCATTACTCACTTGCCAGCACACACATATACAGGAAGACTCACAGGTAAACACAACCATCTGCAGACAATGGGAGTCATCAAGATTCCAAACCATCATTAATGGCCCACACTTTACATAATTACAATAGGCCCTCAGAGTTATATTTTATATTTCTAGTTTTAGATACAAGAGTGGTACATTTATACAAATCGGATGATCACACTCAGTAGATTATAAGCTTTGTAATGATACCTTACAAGAGACCTTTTGCATGAAGCATATCCCAGTTACGTTACATTCACTTATTACCATATTTTCTCTAAAACTATCCCAGTTACATTATATTGACTTATTATCAAGTTTTTATAAAACCATATAGACTGCACAACGTCACACCCTCCTCCTGAACTTACTGCCAGAGACTTGGACACTGACCATGGCGGAGGCAGTATACCTAAAATTCGTTTTTGGGCTCCCCTATGGGGCAGACACTCCTGTGTCCCCCAAAAGGGAAAGAGACCCTGATCCAGCTGTAGGCTCACAGCTACCAGCTATGAGGGACCTTTCGCTGGCCAGCAAAATCCCCCCCCTTTCACTCAGGTTGGGTTTGCTTCCAGCTAGAGTCCTTGGGGTTTGTTCCCACCGCAGCAGTCACCAGGACCCCAACTTCCAGCTCCAGGATACATGTCTCTGTGCACCTCTTCCACTCCATTACAGCCAGGTCATGCTTCTGGGTCTTACTTGCTTTGTCTCTTAAGTCCAGGCTGGTGGGCAGCCTTTTCTTTTTCCAGGTCAGCCTTTTCCCAGGCAAATTGTACATCAATTTCCATTTGTCTTCCCTTGAGACCATCACTTGATGAGCTGGGATACCACAGAGAACACCCTCCTGCCAGAACAGGCACCCCTCCCCTCCTGTCTTGATAGGTTAGACACTCCAGTCAGCTTCAGCACAGACAGAGGTTGGGCCACACCCATCTGCAGTTCACTGAAACTGAGATGCACTCAGCTTAGGGGCTTCTTAGTTAACAGAGACATTCCCAGCACCCATTGTTCAGTCTTTCTGGGCAATTTGAAACTTGTGTAGTTTTAGCTTCTTTTCATCTTCAGTCTTACTTATTTTGCTTCCTTTTCTGTCCCTACTTCCCTTTCCCGAAATAAGCAAACAGAAAATAACAAACCAGTAACCACTTTGTCTGTTCTCCAGCCACCACACTTAAAACTTACTTAAAATCACTACCAGTATCTCAAAGCAATCAGCTGTGCACAGATCCTGCTGACTACGCCACTGTGACGGGTTGGATCACAGAAACCCCCTTGGGAGCTGCCACCTGATGTGCAAAGACTACCCCTGCTTCTGTTTTCCCTGCCAGCTCAGGACTCCAGCACCCTGTCTTGCTGAACCAGACACTCCCATCTGGCTCCAGACACAAACCCAGGGTCTGAATCACTTGCCCCAAAGCTGCAAGCTTACCTGAAAACAGCTCATAGAAGTGTGCTTGTCTTTAGCACTCAGATGCCCAACTCCCAATGGGGTCTAAACCCAGATAAATCCGTTTTACCCTGCATAAAGCTTATGCAGGGCAAACTCATAAATTGTTCGCCCTCTATAACACTGATAGAGAGATATGCACAGTTGTTTGCTCCCCCAGGTATTAATACATACTCTGAGTAAATTACTAAATAAAAAGTGATTTTATTAAATACAGACAGTAGGATTTAAGTGGATCCAAGTAGTAACAGACAGAACAAAGTAAGTCACCAAGCAAAATAAAATAAAATGCGCAAATCTATGTCTAATCAAACTAAATACAGATAATCTCACCCTCAGAGATGCTTCA